>NC_072480.1:24057500-24358750 GCF_027574615.1 Eptesicus fuscus
TTCCTGCCTGCCTGCTTCTGAAAATGATAACTACAATGTAATTTGAAGACTAGGGATATTTATTTTAAAAATGTTCTCTATGTGATATTTCTAAGTTAAACTGTATAGTTGATTTTTCATTATCAATCATACAAAAGCTACAGTGTGAATTTTTTTTTCAAACATAGTAAAAACATGTATATTACTGCTATTGATTCAAACATTAAGAGCTTCAAGATTCAGATGTTGGCAGTTAGTGAAATTTATGGTGTGCACTTTCATAAGTTTAATGGCCACCATTGCAGAGATGATTATTACTATAACTAGAGGCCCGTGCATGAAAATTCATGCACTGGAGAGGGGGGTCCCTCAGTCCGGCTGGCCCCCTCTCACAGTCTGGGAGCCCTCAGGGGTGGGAGGTGACCTGGTGATGAGGGGAAGGCGATGCACCATCACACCTCTGCTGCTGCCACTGCTGGCAGTGCAAGCCTCGGCTGGTCCTGGTTACTTGAGCCTCAGCCGTCCCTGGGCAGCTGGGCAGCCAACATCTGAGGCTTGCCTGTGCCTCGGGCATTGCTGGGCAGCCACCATCCGAGGCTTGCCTGTGCCTCAGGCCGGCCCTGGGTGACTGGGGGGCTGAGGAGACTGGGCGCTGCCATCTTGTGGCTGTGGGCGCCACCATCTTTGAGGGTGGGGCAGTCAATTAGCATATTCCCTCCTTATTGGCTATGGGCACTGCCATCTTTGAGGGCGGGGCAGTTAATCAACATATTCCCTCCTTATTGGCTGTGGGCGCCACCATCTTTGCGATGGCGTGAGGTTCAATTAGCATATTCCCTCTTTATTAGATAGGATGAAGCTTTAAAAGGGTCTGGCTCTTTTCTTATAAGTAAATGCTATAGCAACAAAGCTGAGCAGAGTCAAGTGTTTTCAGGTTTTTCTTCATCAAAAGTTGAATTTTCTTGAATGGTGAGAATATATGTACAAACAAAAACAATGAAAAGGTTTAGTAAAAAAACAATAAAAATTTAAAAACATTTTTATTCATGTGAAGTAAAACTTAGCTTAAAATGCCTTGCATTTTCAATTATTTAGTACAAATATATAGCTATCAATGCATGTTTTTTATTTTTATACTAGAGGCCCAGTGCATGGATTCATGCACCAGTGGGATCCCTTGGCCTGGACTGCAGGGATTGGGCTAAAATTGACTCTCTGACATCCCCCTAGGGGTCCTGGATTGTAAGAGTCCAGGCCCAGGGACCCCACTGATGCACGATCGGAGAGGGGCCGCGGAAGGGCTCCAGGGAGTGTTATGCCCATTTCACCCAGTCCTGATCAGCTGGATCCCAGCAGCAAGCTAACCTACTGGTTGGAGCATCTTCCCCCTGGTGGTGAGTGCTTATCATAGTTACTAGTTGAATGGTCAAATGGTTGGACACTTAGCATATTAAGCTTTTATTATATAGGACTATCTTTTAAGTGTTGTTTCCAAAATTTATACTGATTCCTTGAAATAGGAGGCTCCAAATAACAAAGTTTCAGTAGAAGTAAACTTAAAACCCTTAATTTAGGCATATAAGTGTAGTCTTTACCTTCACATCAATGTTCTGAATGCAAAGTATAAATTTATATTTCTTTCCAACCTCTTTATAATTCTTCAACAAATTCTTCTTTCAGATGAATTTGCTTAAAATTTTTATACTAATTTCATCTTTTCAATATGGTTTTAGAAAACTTCTTATAAAAGGTAGTCTATAAACACATAAATTCTAAACATATATTCAGTGAAATTTTCACTAGGTGATATAATTTTCAATTACTTTTAAAGTTTTAGCTAATAGTGGAAACATATCGGTTTATTAGAATTTCTTTGGTTGTTTGTTTTTCTTTTCATTACTTTTAAATTGCCTTTCTGAATTTTATTTACCTCTGTGACAGTGAATTCTGGACCTGAGGTCTCTAGGTGATACTTGATTTTGCCTCATTTATTGTATCAAAGGAATTAACCCTTTGCACTCGCTTGCTTTTTTCTCGATTCCTTTATTCTACTCGGGATTTAATTTTTTAAATACCCCAGATTTTACAAAGCGCGGCAGTAGAATAAAAAACTGGAGTTTCTTTTCATACAAACTTATTTATTTGGATTTTTTATATTTCAAATTATTGATACATTCAATACAATTCGACATACGAGCTGCTACCGATGCTAACAGTGTCGAGTCACACTCGACATCCGAGTGCAAAAGGTTAATTTTGGCAATAATAATATTTTTTGGTGATAATTTTTATTTAAAAATATTTATATTCAAGTAACTTTTTTTCTAAAAACATTCATTAGTAGGTGTTGACCCTCATGAATCCCACATATATAAACATAGGTGTTTTCTTTTAATTGAGACTATTTTTAAGTATTTGTGAATTATAGACAGCACATGGTTAGTTATAGAGTGACTTCTTCAGAAACTAATTTCACATTTTTATAAACAAAGGACTTCTGAAACCAACTAACTAGATTCTCTCATCACCTCAAATTTCTTGAATTTTATTAACAATTTCCCAAATGATATGTCTATGAATACTTTTTATATTTTAGAGTTTTGAAGTAAGGTGTTTGAATCCATTCTAGTTTACTCTGTTCTATTTTACTTCTTACTTGAAATGCCTTTGAAAACTTATTAATCACCTTCCTCCATTAACATATGTTATCTAATATGTTATCTCATATTAATTCAACAATTTGCAAATTAGTATAATACATAGATATGCCAGAACTTACAATAGAGTTCTATTTTCAAATGAGGTGACCCATTTGCCAATGACTAATCATTAACATGAATGAATTTTTTTCCTACCAATGCATATGAGCTAACACAGAAAAGGGCCCTCAGTTGAGAAACTGGACAAAGAGAGGAGTCCCATTTTGAAGGCACAGTGTTATTATAAAAATAACATGGATATCCTGGTAATGGTAAATTGTGGCTGCACTTGAAACTATAGTGGTGATTGTCTTACATGTTTCTTTTACCCCTGTCTTCATCTGGTTTACTCGTCCATAAGTTTATCTATAGTGCTTTGCACCTTCTGTGTTTTACGCATGGGTACTACAAGGATGTCTTAAAACGGTAGCTAAAATTGGTAACAGAGTTGACATTGCATGATCACTAAGGAAAACTAGGGTTGAATACTTCTACACCAATTTTAACATTTATGTATGCAAATTCAATAGGTATTGGAGGTTGGAAATAATGAGTGTGTTGGATATAAAGTAAAGCCCTCTCTAGTTAATTGAATGTTTTATTTGTTGTATTGCATTAGGAGGAATTGTGTTAGCATTGAACTACCTCAGCCTGAGTTTTATTCCTTTGATCTCTTGCTTCATGGAATCTCTCTCTTCCTTTCTTTTAATGTTCAGTAAATGCTTACCATGCTGTTGTGTTTTTTTTTAATCCTCTGACCTTAGCTAATTAGTTTTCTCCACAAGCCTAATTCTGCAACAACTGTTATTTCTATCATTTATCTTTAGAGTGATACAAGTATAATGAAAAATTCGTTGAATTATATTTTAACTATATAACAACATAAAAATATAAAACTTTGAGAATTGAGTCATGCTGATCTTATGCATGCAATGTAACATACCTCATCTGCTTCTCATCTTAAAGCTCCTAGATTTTTATAGACAATATTGTCAACCTGTACAATGATATTTTGAGGAGAGCAGACATTCCAGTGCACTTGAATTTAGTGTGAGAAGATTATCTCCAAGGTTGCTCTATTGGAATTAGTTATCTGATCCAAAGTAATGTAAGTAATTCAGGTGTAGTGAAACACTTCTAATTTTAAATTCAGAAGCATTGAGGAGTTGGATTACTGGCTATAGTACTTAGTTAATCCTTTTTCTTATCATCCTTGACTTTTAAAGCCTGGCCTTTTTAAAATGTGCTTCAGAAATCCATGTGCTCACAAGCATTTGATTCATTAAACTGTAAAGACTATTACAAAGGTCTTTTAGTGATGAGTTTAGAGATACCAAAAACACAAGTGTGAGCACACACAATTAAGAGAAAGAGCTCTGTAAAATGAATCAGAGGTTTCAAAGTGCCCTCTCAATATCTCTCTCTTACTTTTTTTTACCTTCCTTTCCCTCCTGAAAGATATAATAGCATTTAGCAGGAGTAGGGCTTGCATTACTGCTATTTATTAAGATCCCAGTTTCCATCCAGTGCTCCCTATTATGATGCACGTGTGTTTATAATGTGTATAACTATAGAGGCACACACATTCATGAAATATGTAATTTTATGTTATGATAGGATTAGCATTGAACAAACTACTGTTTCAAATTAAAGAATTATTTTAAAATCTAAACTTGTGATGCTTACTAAGTCATATTTCAACATTGATATAAACTGTGATTAACTAAGAAGCAACAATGGGTTTCCTTTTTCAATCTGTTATTACAAAAATATATATGTTTACTTAAGTTTGTTCTCCAATTATATACAGTTTGTTGTTTGCTTGCCACTGTACTGGCACAGGAGAGGTAAAATGCTGGAAACAAGCCAGAAACTACTACTTGATCTAGGTTTTGAGGCAGAATTGCAATAACATAGGAAGAGGGGAGGGAAAGGGAAAAGACCTTCAAGATGGGGGAAATATTCTGAAACTGAAAAGGGGCAGGGATGGTTGTGAAATTTTGGAGGAGAGAGCCCCACTCTCAGAAAAAGGAGGGCTGTTGGACCTGGTGGGAAACACTCTGCTTACCTACACTGTGTCCCCATCGGGGAGAAGCTGACAATCAGGCTGAGTGGTGGGGTGTTACTGCTTCATGAGCAAACTTGTTTCTAGGCAAAGAGGAAAGAACAAATAAAGAGTAGGAGAAAATTAACTCAGAAAAAGAAGGAGAAGAATAAGGAGGAGGAGGAGGAGGAGAAGGAGGAGAAATGATTGCTACATCTCAGAAGACAAGAGAAGAAATAGGCTGAAAATGAAAAGGAAAGCAGAGTACATCTTAGGAAAGTGAGGACCCAGAGGGACCTGGCTCTACTTAGTCCACTTCCGCCATTCATTGTAGACATTGCTAATCTATCATAACATTTTTCCTCCAGAAAAAATCTTATCAGCACCAGAATCATTCACAAGCCAATACTTCAGGAACTCCTAATGCACCATTATTGGCAGAGGAAATGAAACTGACTTGCTATCTCAGAAATAAATACATAAGGATTAAAGATAGAAGTCACTAATGTTACCAGTTTTACTTGCAATGATGATAAATAATTTTACTTTTTTTTCCTGGATAGAGAGTTCACTGGTTACACAGTAATGGGAAAATGTCTACCTAAACAGGTTTATAAGGCTGTGTTGCTCAAATTCTGGTCTGCAGATCACCTCCAGCAACATCTCTGGACTCCAGAATCTCTGGATTCCTCTGCTAAAACAGGCTGAGTGAGAATTCAGGACACAGAGCAAAGAAGCTGTGTTTTTTATCAAGCACCTTGCATAAATCGATTACACAGAAAAGTTTGAAATGCGTGAGTATAAGGAGCACTCAACTGGGGAGCCTTTCTGAGTATCAGCACTGAAACAGCAAATGCTGACTGAGCCGACCTGCTAAAGTTCCTTGTCCCTAATGATACTTGTTGTTTTTAATTTGCAGCTTTAGGAAGGCATTACACATACTAACTGAGATAACATTGAACAATGCTTGCTAAGTGGAAACACAAATATATACACTTGTGCAGTACTAAAATAATATACTGATATAACTATACTGTTTCTGATGTTAATTACCATTGATTTAGACTAGTTGAAGGTGAAATCTTGGCCAGGCATAATCGGGGTGTGCTCCTACCTGGACCCTTTTTCTTTTTTAGCCTGCCGGTGTTATGTCACTGTATTAGACATATTCCTTGTGCTTATTCTACCTAATAATAGAGTAATATGCAAATTGACCATACCTTCGCTACACCCACCAGCCACGCCCACCAGGAAACTGTTGCAGGGACGCTGGGTGCGGCCAAGCCCAAGGCCGGGAAAGCCTCCGCCAGCGGGGAGCCTGCATGGATCGCAGGAAACCACTGGGGGTCGGCTCCTGCGATCCTTAGCAGGGATGTTGGGTGCGGCCGAGCCCAAGGCCACTGCCCGGGGCCAAGCCCCGACCCTGAAAGAAGGCAGAAGGCGGTGGCCACAGCCAAGGCCTGGGTCCCCGGTGCCGGCAGAAAACTGGTGCAGGCAGCCAGGTGAATGAAGGTCTATTGCACGAATCTTCGTGCAAATGGGCTGCTTGCTAGTATGTTCTATAATGCTAATAGAGTGCCTTCCATTGTGACTTCCTCAGAAAGACTTGTTTAATTAAATTGTGTTTGATTTTTCCCTCTGGTGATGCAAACCAAAGTACACACCACCTGGAGTTGTGAAGAAAGAAAAATAGTTTTCATAGGTGGCCAGATCCAAGCCATTTCTTATGTAACATCATATTCAGAGCTACTAATACTCAAGACAAATCATAAAATTTATAGCTGTATCCCATTCTATTTTTCTTCACCTTTCCCTTATATGTGTTTTTTACCTTTTGGGCCTTTCCTTACTTTACTCTGACTAATATGCCTTTTTCCACCTACATCCTACCTCTTCCTTACATTTCCCTAGAAATGAAATATTTTCAAAATATGACTATCCTTAATATGCTTACTGTATCTCTTTATGAGATACAGTAAGGCACACCTTGCTTTTCTTATATTTTTGGGAGTACAATGCTTTGTTTATATACAGGGGCCTGCTAAAGTAGGTTTACAGATGTCAGTATGTGAAACAGTTTATTCTTTTTGTTTGTTTGTTTTGTTAATCCTCACCAGAGGATATTTTTTCCATTGATTTTTAGAGAGAGTGGAAGGTAGGGGAGAAACAGAGAGAGAGAGAGACATTGATGTGTGAGAGACACATCTGTTGGTTGCCTCCTGCAAGCTCCCCAACCCATGCCAGGAATTGAGGTTGCAACCAAGGCACATGCCCTTGACTGGAATTGAACCCATGACCCTCCAGTTCATGGGATGATGCTCTAACCACTGAGTCAAACCAGCTAGGACAGTTTATTTTTGTATTGTTACTTATTAATTATTGTATTATTTTCCACACTAACAACTGTAAACCTACATTTGCCCACCCCTGTATAAATGTCCAAGGGCAGATATATTGTTTATCCATCACCCAGGTGTATACAGTAGGTGCTCAATTACACATTCCAAAATTAATGAATTAACAAATGATCAAGAAATCGATCTCAGGGAGGACTGTGTAAAAACAGATCTATTTTTGCCTGATTGTCACTGTAATATGATCATACTAGAAAAAGTTTTGCCCTAACTTGAACACAGAGCCACTTTATCTGTCATGAAATATAACTTTCTTACATTTTCAAAATACCAGTGGATATTTTTGATATATTCACAGTGCCAGAGTTACCAGGTAAACACAAAGTGTAAAGAAGAAATTCAACTATTTCTTTGTGACATTCCACCTAAGTTAGCACTTATGCATTTATTTAATTATTCTTCCTAGAAGTTTTAGAGAGTTAAGTAAAGAAATTATAATGCCTAAAAATATATGAAAATAAAAATAATTAACAATGAACTAAAAGATTTTATGATAAGAATGGAAAGTGAGATAGGGGACACACTATGTATTTAAGTGTACTTGAATCTATTTTCAGAGCTACAGTGTGAGATATGCTGAGTCTACTGATAGGCATTCAAATTACTGTGGGTCTGAGGTTCTGTGAAGCTCAACCAATGTTCAAAATGACTCTTTAAAAAGCCCAGAACTTTTCATAGTACTTTGAAAACATAAATTTGGGAAAAACTAATTTCTCAGAATATTTCAATTGTATGTCTAATATATTACCCTGAAGAATAGTCTACTTTCATGCCTAAATGTCAAAGACTAAATAGTAATTTATTCTCTGAAGTACTAAATATGGCGGATTTGTATTATGGGAATAAAGATTACCAGAGATGAGACAGAATTACTTCACTAGAATTTCTTAATATCTACTATATTATATGTCACCCTATATTCCTAATTCATATTATGACACTGAAAAATATCAGGGTGCCAAATTTGGCTATGAATCACTTCACATCCTTAAAAGCACTACCATTCAGAAAGTAAATTAATTTTTCACTTTTGGTTTCAGATTATTGACTTTTGATAAATGTGTATGCTAATTTTTTCTGGTCAAATGTCAATTGATGAGTCCCATAAAGGCACAATTAAAATGTTATAAAGATCTCTCGTCTTTATCAAATATCTTTAGGCAATTGTGAAACCAAATGAATGGATTTATCATGCCCCCCACCTCAAATAAAGGGGGGGGGAAGCAGCAAAAGTCTTTACCTTATTACTACATAATAGCTTTGTAAATTATATATATGTATACATATATATATGCCCTCTACATTTGAGTACACTTAATTGAAATATCTAATATGTACAAAAATTTTAAAATGTACAAAAATGAATACAATGAAATTAAACTATCTTTTAATGTCACCCTTTGGAAAGACAGTTAGGAAGCTGTTATACATAGTTTCTCTGAATTTCCCTTGAAATATGCATAAATTCACATGACATTTTGGTAAATGTACTTTCCTAGGAAGATGCCATGAATTTCAGGGAAAGTATGATTTGGCAATTACTAAAGAAATTATTCATTCTCTTGTATTAAAAATAAATAGTTGCATTAAATACATGTAACCTGTCAGAATGTGACTCATGGTTGCCTCCAGCAATAGTAAAGTATGTGCTCCACTCATTCAATTTAATAATACATTTTCAATAATAAATAAATTAGGTAATACATTTATGTTGTGACAGAATCTAGAAATAACTCCTGCCCTCCTCCCTTCTTTCCTCCCTCCCTCACTGTCTCCCTTTCTCTTTCTCTGTCACACACACAACCACATACACATATATATCTCTACTTCTATATCTTTCCCTCTCTCTTTTTAAATATGCTGTACTACACTGAAGTAAAAAATTTGAAAAAAATAAAAGTAGCATTATGCCAAGAGAAAAATAAACAGTCAAAAAGGAGAATAGACAAACAATTAATATAATAAATAATTATTAAAAACAATTTTTATAATATTATTACTATTATCATGTTCTATTTCAAACTCTTTAGCATCTCTAATCTTATTTTATCCCAATAAAATTCTGTGAGGGTCTATATTATTACTTTAACAATTTAACATCAGTGATAATCCAGGTCCATTGGTGTCAAATGATTGACTAGTTTATATAGGCAATAATAATTCGGAGCATATTTAGTTTGATAATACTAGTTTAGTTTTCTTGAATTCAGTTCCATATTCTTTCTACAGAAAAAATAAATAGATGTTTGTATGCTATTTACACATTTAATTGTGTTGCCTTTGTGCCTTGTCCTTTATTTATTCTGGAATTTCAAATTCATCTTCTTTGCCTCTGTCCTAATACAGAAATCTAAGCAGTTGAAAAGTTTCCTGCTTTGGTCTCAAAGATAAAGATACAGTTCTCAATCTAATGGGCTGAATTAGACCTGGTGTTGAATACCAAGATGACATAGGAGTAGAGAATATAGAAAATTAGCATACAGAGGCTATGAAAAAAAAAAAAAAGAGGACAAATGCTGGTAATATAATAGTTTTATTTTGTGCCTTTTTTGCTTGTTTGTTTTTTAGCAATGAGTCAGGAAAGGCAAAACAAACTCACATCTTGAACTGTATGATGTAGCTTTTAGCTTGAGGGGAGCTGAGATTTTTTAAAATAGGTGCTGAACCCTGACATATTTTCTAATTCAAAAGGAAAGGCTGTGGAAAGGGGGTAGGACAGTGTACTGCTATAAGCAGTTGTTTACAGGTGAGTTTCAATATGTTCATAATGTGAAATCATGATTGCTGAGGTCTGAGGCTGTATGTGAATGAAGTATTGGGGATTTTGTGAGGCACATGATTGTTATTGCACAACATAGTATATACAGCCTAAGTGTTAGCATTAGATAAATATGAGTCTAAACCCATGCTCTACCACTCACCAGCTGTAGGTTCTTGAAAGTTGAGCTTCAACTAGTAAATTGTGAAGAGGTTTTGTAATATTTAAACAAAACTAGGCATGCAGTTGTTCACTAAATATTCTCATCTTGTCACCTTGCTCTTTATTGACACTATTGCAAAGGGTTAACTAACTAGCTTAAGACAGAAATGGGGGGGAGGTATTTCTGGCATGAAAATTAAAGCAGTCATACGTTAGATATAAAGCAGCCCTGACCTAAGGGGTAATAAAACATATCCAGCCAAGACAAGTGAGAGAGGGTCCATGGGAGAGGAATGCATAGATGGGGGCTTGGAGACACCAAAATGCTTATCTTACTTGTAGGATAAAGAAATGTTGCAAGATAAGGGGAGGGAAAGAGGGTGGCACCACGTGAGCTTTGAGATTTGAAACTAATACCATGTAGCAGAATGACAAATGAGGAAAGCAAGGGGTTCCTAAATCAAGGAAGGGTCCAATTTGAAAGGGTCAGGTTCAGACAAAGAACTGCAGCATATATAAACTGGAGACAAAGGGTCATGAGGCACAATTTTTAAGATTGATTTTTCTGAGAGAGAGAGAGAGAGAGAGAGAGAGAGAGAGAGAGAGAGAGAGAGAGACAGAGAGCAGGCTTTTCCCATTTGGGGGCCTTCCCAGGGGGTCCTCTTTGGGGATACCCCTGCCCAGATAGAATTTTTTATCTGCATCCAGTAAACGTCTACATTTTTAAAAAAATATATTTTTATTGATTTCAAAGAGGAAGGGAGAGGGAGAGAGAGGTAGAAACATCAGTGATGAAAGAGAATCACTACACGACATGTCCCCACTCTGGGGATTGAGCCCACAACCAGGGCATGCGCACTGACTAGGAATCAAACCCATGACCTCCTGGTTCACAGGTCGATACTCAACTGCTGAGCCACGCCAACTGGGCAAAATTCTACATTTTTTATTAAAGAAGCTTTTTTGTCCATGGGTTTATTCTTCAAACTTCATGAGGACAAGGACCACAGGAAAAATCTGCACCCCAAACCCCAAGTTTCACTATGAAGTAGTCTCCTTTTCTGGCACAGATTGGATCCAGACAGTGGAAGTCATCAACAGGAGAAGGGAGAGTAAGATAAATTGATGTTGTTATTTCTTCCCCCAGGTCCCTCCTGAAAGGTTGATGAGGAAAAGCTTTCTGCACCAAAGGAAAATCCCAGTGTCCCAGCAGATTCCCCTCTCCCACTCCCAGTTTCCTTTTTTGTTGGGTCTTGATAAACCCTGCCTCCCCTACCATTCAAGACCAAGGGGAGTAGTGGTTTTCCTGCATGCTTATCTCCAGAGCACTTCACCATTACTTGTTGACTTCCTTTAAATCATCTTGATAGGGGCAGAAATAGAATGTTTGGGAACCAGCTAGAATTGTAAGAAATATTAATCATGTTCTGTTTACTGTGATTGTTTACTGTGTGTGTTCTTCTGATCAAAGAAGGCACATTCTAACCTGGCTGGCAGTTACACACATGGGACCTGAGAGCTCATCTGGAAATACAACCTATCCTCCCCATTTGGAACCACTTATTATCATAGAACTAGAGGTCCAGTGCAAGAAATTCATGCAAGGGTGCCGGGGTGTTTCTGCATCGACTAGGATTCAGGAATCTGTAGAAGGAGCTGTGAGTAAATTAATTAAGAGGCTAGAGAAAAAAATATGAATTTGGAAGGCATTTTGGGGGGTAGCCAGGGGAGGCTTAGCTTTAGTAACTAAGTTCCCCTAGTCTCTTGACCCCTAGCTTTTTATTAACACACTAGAGGCCTGGTGCATGAAATTTTTGCATGGGGGGGGAATCCCCTCAGCCCAGCCTGCACCCTCTCCAATCTGGGACCCCTTGGGGGATGTCTGACTGCCGGTTTAGTCCCCATCCCAGGGATTAGACCTAAACCGGCTGTCGGACATCCCTTTCACAATCCTGGACCATTGGCTCCTAATCACTCACCTTCCTGCCTGCTTGGTTGCCCCTCACTGTCCCCCTGCCCGCCTAATCACCCCCAACTGCCCCCCATGCCACCTGGTCACCCCCAACTGCAACCTCCCACCAGCCTGGTCACCCCTAACTGCCCCCTCTGCCAGCCTGGTCACCACTAACTGCCGCCCCCCCCCCTGCTGGCATTGTCACCCCCAACTGCCTCCCCACCAGCCTGGTCACCCTTCATGGCCCCCCGCTGGCCTGGTTGCCCCACACAGCCTGCTGTTCAGTTGTTTAGTCATCCCTCACTAACCCCCCTGCTGGCCTGGTTGCCCCACGCAGCCTGCTTTTTCAGTCGTTTGGTTGTCTCTCACTAACCCCCCTGCCAGCCTGGTCATAGGCAGCCATCTTGTGAGGGCATATTTAATTTGCATATTACCTATTTATTATATAGGATTTTGCCCTTTAGCAAAGTAGATGTACATATCAAAGGTAAGGTTTGGTAAACAGTAGATTATCAGGTTGGGGGAACTGCCCTCAGCTGTCTGGCAGCAGGCAATAATATATGCAGATCTTCAGGTTTGGGGAAATGCTTTCAGCTATTCCAGCAGCAGGTAACATGATTCAGCCCTGCTGATGCCCCAAGGTTCATCAACCTTTTGATTACCTTCTTTCATTTATGACCTGCTGGAATTAGACTCCAGCACAAGGGGGGATGGGTTCCCTCAGCCCGGCCTGCACCCTCTCGCAATCCCAGACCCCTCGGGGGATGTCCGACTCCTGGTTTAGGCCCACCTAAACTGGCAGTCGAACATCCCTCTTACAATCTGGGACCGCTGGCTCCTAACTGCTCACCTGCCTGCCTGATCGCCCCTAACCACTCTGCCTGATTTCCTGATCATCTCAAACTATTTCTGCCTGCCTGCCTGATCACCTCTAAGCACTCTTCATACCTGCCTGATCGCCCCTAACCACTCACTGGGGGGCAGGGCCAGCTGGTGCGAGGGGCCGTGGTTGTTCTGGTCTCTGGTCATTCTGGTCATCCACTGTTTCAGTTGCTGGGCTTTTATTATATAGGATGATTAACAGTTTTGCTGCAGAAATCAGAATCGCCAGCCCTTTGAAGTTTCCTGCCCTTTTGCATATCACTAAGCCCTTTGAAGATGCCCAGCTCTCTACTTACAAGTTAACTGACCATTTGGTATACCCTTTGGCTATTTCCCCATATAATCTTTGTCATTTTACCCAGTATAAGCTGCTGGCTTATGGTGGGGTTCAGACCAGATTTTTGTGGATGACCTGCTGCTTTCCCATATTGCTTAATTGGCTCGAGTAATGACAGGCAGCACAGACCCATTATTTATCCAGTTACAATCTCTCACTTTTGTAAATTGTCCCTTTATTAAATTCTTGTCAAATACCCCTTTTCAATGTGTCATTTGTTGTCCACCAGAACACTGATTGAGACATTATCATCATTATTATTATTGTAATTATTGAAGACGATGCATAGCAATTGCCTTAAGATCATCAAAACTATCAAGTGACACATAGAAATTCAACACCATCAATCTTATGAGGATTGTGGGTAATATCTAAAGTGCCAGAAATTATAAAGGGACTCAAATGGTTTATATCTGTTGAGATATGAACTAATTTACTAATTATGTATATATGTACATTTAATAGGATATTTTGAAAATTACACAAACATATATCTCTCAAACTCCATAAGTAATTGTAAATGTAAAAAGACAAGAATAATTTTATATTTAGCCTTTATAAGAAACAGGAACTATTTGTTATATATGTCTTCCTGAGAGTGGCTAGGATGCAGACTACTGAAAGAGAGGCCTCTGCCTTCAGCCCTAGGACGGTGGCCAGAATGGTCCCAGCTGTGAGCGAGCTCATCTTGGAGGATCAAGCCTATGACTCCGGTGGCAGAGTCACCGTAAGGACTGCATGCATACTTGCCAGGATACACAGCAGTAAGCAATGTCTATTAAACTGCATGACAAAAATAGGAGGTACTGAGTGTTGTGCTTAATGAATAAAACATTTTGGCAAAAGAGAAGAACCAGAATAGTACTAAAATAGGTTTTTAATTTGGAATGCTACAGACTACAATAGTTAAATACTTTACATAGCTTGACTTAAAAATTACACACTGGCTAATATTTTTCAATCACTTTTTCTGAACCCGTTTAGTACACATCAGAGAAAATAGCTGATTTAGTTTTACAAAGCCAGAGCTAAATAAATCAGGATGAGAGATTCTCTTCCCAGTGAATGCTGAGGAGACAAGCATTCTTTTTCTTGATGTTTCCTGTCAGTGAGATTTCCAATAACCCATAGTTTTAGACAGTTCACTCCTTCTACCTCATTTGGTTGGTTCAGGCACTGATATTGAATGCTACAGGTTTAATATAACTACAGCTAATGTCTTGTTGATTGTTTCATAATTAAGCCTTGCTTGACATGTCTGTTATAGTTTGCCCTAGGAATCAGAATGCCAAAGTACCTGGGACAAATGACTTTCTTCAACTCAGGAGTAAAAACACTTCCTAACAAGATAGCACAATAGTTGTTTATTACAGAACCAGAACCTACTAAGATGAATTAAAACAAACAATACATTAAAATAAAATAACTTATAAGTGTTTTCAGGGTTTAGAATGATTGTTGGAGGCCTCTAGAAGCAAATGTGTTTCATAGTCCAAGGATGACATATGTGTAACAGAAAATCCTGTGGGTGTGTTGTTGCTTTTTGCTAAAAATGGTGGCTGTAGTTTGCCATTCTGCACAGACATCATAGGTATCAGCCTAAAAACCATTTCCTTCAGATATGGGCCTTTTAAGATGACTTTAACTTTGGTTTTAAAAGAATGATCATCCTATGGATTAAAATACCAAGGATAAAGACAATAAATTGAACCAAATTAACGGGTTTTACTTATTCTGGAGCTAGAATTTGTTGTCTCTGATGATATTTTTAAGTAGTTCTTCCATGATATACACATCTTTTCTTTCTTATAAGTCTCACTGACATAATTACTTCAAAGTATCTAAAATCCACTCATTTTCTTAAGATATAAGTTTAGTTAATATCTTAAATAATCCACAGTAAAAGCAATTATATAATTCTTCTTGATTGAGTTTTGGAAGGTCATATTTTTCTAGAAATATGTTCATTTCCCCTAGGTCTGTGGTCGGCAAATTGCGGCTCGTGAGCCACATGCGGCTCTTTGGCCCCTTGAGTATGGCTCTTTCACAAAATACCACAGCCTGAGTGAGTCTATTTTGAAGAAGTGGCGTTAGAAGAAGTTTCAGTTTAAAAAAATTTGGCTTTCAAAAGAAATTTCAATCATTGTACTGTTGATATTTGGCTCTGTTGACTAATGAGTTTGCCGACCACTGCCTAGGTTGTTTAGATTGTTGGAGCAGAGTTGTTCATAGTATTTTATTTTATTTTTTTACAATCTTTTGTATTTCTTTGGGGTTGGTTGTTATTTTGCCACTTTCATTTCTGATTTTGTTTTTTGGGTCCTCTCTCTTTAGTTCTTGGTGAGTCTGACTAAAGGTTCATCAATCTTGTTTAATCCTTTCCAAGAACCAGCTCTTGGTTTCATTGATCTTTTGTATTTTTTTGTTTGTTCTCTATTTCATTTATTTCTGCTCTGATCTTTATTATATCCTTCTTTCTGCTCACTCTGGGCATTTCTTGTTTCTTTATAATTCTTTAAGGTGTAGAGTTAAATAATTTATTACCAGTTTTTCTTGTTTTGTTTTGCTTTTTTGTTTTTGTTTTGTTTTGTTTTGTTTTTGAGGTAGGATTGTAATGCTATGAACTTCCGTCTCAGGAATGCTTTTACTGTGTCCCATAGGTTTTGGATTGTTGTGTGTCATTCATTTCCAGGATGTTTTTTATTTCTTCTTTGATCTCTTTGGTAACCCAATCATTGTTTAATAGCATGCTATTTAGCCTCCAAGTGTTTGAATTTTTTTATTGTTTTTATTGTAGTTGATTTCTAATATTATACCGTTGGGGTCTGAAAAGATGCCTGATATGATTTCAATCTTCTTGAATTTGGAGAGACTTTGCCTGTGACCTAATATGTGGTCTATCTTTGAAAATGTTCCATGTACACTTAAGAATATACACTGAGTGGCCAGATTATTGTGATCTCTGAATGCATAATAATCTGGCCACTCAGTGTATATCCTATATAATAAAAGGCTAATATGCAATTGTCCCTTCAACCAGGAATTCGACCAGCAGGCAGGCCAGCCAACTGCCCCTGTCCCCTTCCCCTGACCATGCTGGCCGGACCCCACCCATACACGAATTTATGCACCGGGCCTCATATATATATATATATACACACATACACACACACACACACACACACACACACACACACAGTGGCCAGATTATTATCCAAATATACCTCATTCTATTTTGATATTCTTTGAGTATTATGGGGAAAAAAAATGCAGTGTGAACATAATTAAAATCTTAAACTTAGAAATAATGGACCTCATAAGAGATCTAAGATATAAATATTGAACCATATTGTTTATGTTTTAACATCTTACATTCAAATTTTTGTTCTTCATGTATCTGGTGCTTTGACTAGTACATTAAAAAGCCAGTTTGCATAAATATTCAAGAGATACAAGGATTTTCTACTGAGATGGTTTTCTTACTTATGCTTAAAGAAGAATTATCTCTTTGATTTAACTCAAACTAAGAATTAATGTTAAGCAAAAAAAAAAAAAAAAGACTCATGGACATAGACAATAGTATGGTTATTGCCAGGGGTAGGAAAGATGGAAGGAGGTACAAGAAGTTTAAAGGCAGTATAAATGGTGATGGAAGAAGACTTGACTTAGGGTAGTAAACACACAATACCATATACAGATGATGTATTGTAGAATTGTATACCTGAAACCTGTATAATTTTTTTAACCAATGTATCTCCAATAAATTTTAAAAAAATAAATAAATGCTACCTAAAAATATAAAGAAAGAAAGAAAACATCATTGCTCTTTTCCACACCATATATATAAAATTCTGGATTAAATAATGCAGTCTCTTTTATGAACATGGCTGAAATTGTTTGGCTTATCCAGAACACTTCTTACTGAAATTGTTTGGCTTATCCAGAACACTATACCTTCTTACTTTAGTTAAATAAAACAAGTAAATACCTGTGACCTGTGAGAAAATATAAATAAATACATAATATAAACAAGAATTAAAAACAACTTCAGGCTTTTTGAATAATTTGGATATGGATGTGTGTATGAAGCAAGGGAGGAGGTAAAAGGAAAGTTACATTTAATTATAAACATATATATAGCTTTATTCCCGTGATTGTGCAAAATCACATTTTTTATTAGGATATATTTAAAAGTAGCAACATTATGAGCACTTTAATCGAATAACTAGTCATTTTCCTTCAATCACGTATTTCCTATATTTCCTAACATTCCTGTATTTCTGCTCTTATTTTTTTATTTGGACATGTACACACCATTGCATCTTGTAATACACCTATTTCTTGTAATCTTTTAGTCATTTTTTATTTTTAGGCCATGTTTAGTTGAAGCTTTTGTTTACTTGTTTTTGGGAACTTGGCGATTATTTCAAATCAATGTGAAAATAAAACTATTAAAGTTTTGTTGTTATTGTTGACTGTTTTTAGTCCCTGTGCATGCTTTAGTGTCTCTTTTAGGGGGAAGAGATTGGGACAGAAGATAACTAAAGAAAAATATAACATGAGCAATATATAGTTATCAAATGTCTTTGGAGATCATATTCATTTGTTTGATTTAAATTATATTACATTATCAAGTTTTATACATTTATGTATGACAATATATAGGAAAATTGAGAAGTAGATTTTTTATGTTTTTTAAATTGTCTTTCTATGGTTGGAGAGCACTACATTAAAAGCCATTAGCAAATATCCTTTATTCTTTTATTGTCAATTTTATATTTCTTATTTCTTAATGAATACCTTGAAATTTTGAGGACTAAGAATATTAATATCACTTAAATAAGTCTGTTCCAAAAAGCATAAATATAAATAAGCTAATTGCAATGTTTACTTTCATACCCTTTTAAAATAATATTTTAAGCAATATGTTTTGGCATTTGTAGATGGGCTATCTATGAGTAGTTCTTCTTGAAATGGTGCTCACTTTAAATAATGTAAAACTAAATATTTAAATATACATATAAACATTTATATTAATTAGTAGAAGTTTCGAATGGTTTAGGTAATACTTAAAGAAATATCATTTAAAAAAATCCTATATAGTAAAAGGCTAATATACAAATTGTACCCTTGGGAGTTCAACCTACCGGGAGCTCGACCACTCACTATGATGTGCGCTGACCACCAGGGGATGGTGGGGAAGAAAGGAAGGCCCTTATCGGCCCTGATCACCAGCCAGGCCTAGGGACCCTACCCATACATGAATTTCATGCACTGGACCTCTAGTTTAATTATAATTAAAGAAATTTAGAAAATAATATTATTTATTATCCACTATAGCTTAAAAGTTAAAAGAGTTAAAAACATTTTTATTAGTTGTCTCAAATTAGAGTTTAAATTAAATAATAAAGAAAGCTTAAATACATATAATGGACTCCTCATAATATATCCTATGTGACAATACAAAATTATGGCTGTTTTACTGCTCAGGGACTAAACATTAAAGAAAAAAACACACATAACAACATTTTCATTGATAAATAAATTTATCTTCAGTTGATTAGGTCATAGGAATTAGCTAATTATTAGTAATAGGAAGAAGGCAAAAGGGAAAGCCAGACATTATAAGCGTGGTCATTTGGGCAGTTTCACCAAGAAGCTGCAATTTCACACTCCCTAGGGCACCACTGACCAATTACCCAAAGATTGCTGGGGGAAAGAATCCAATCAAGGTGAGATGAATGCATGTGAAACATTTTTTTTTTTTTTTGAAAACTAAACTGTTTGTTTGCACTCTGGTGAGTATTAAAGATTCCTGCTTGAAAAGCAATGCACATGGTTCTGGGAGATCTACGAAAATTAGCATGATGCCTTTCAATCTAACCTGGGGAACTAAGGATTGGCCAGAGGGTGTGGGGCCAGTATAAACCCTTGAAAATTTGGGAATACATAATCCCCTAAGAAAGGAATCCTCTCCCTTGACTCTTGGAGCTCTCTTGTGGCTCTTGGCCCTTGGCACTTTTGTGACTGTCTTACACTTGCCTATGTTCCCTCTGTAGTCACATGGCCCATAGCCTTGAGAGCCCCAGACACAATGAGCCAATGGGCTGCAGCCAGGAAACACAAACTAAGCTAGCCTGATACTGAACTGGACACTGCTCCAGACATGGAACTGAAGCTCTGGGCAAAGGCTTTGATCCCAGCTCTGCTGAAGCCACAGTTATACTTCTTCCATGGTAGGACAGAGGGAAATGGGACTTTGGAATCTCTGAGATATAATTCCATAGAAATAAAATTTTCCATAGTATTTCATCCTCTCATGTGGGTCTCAGACATTTTTTTTTCCCTCTGGATATGACAAGAAGCCCACTCCCACCAGCAACAAGTATGGATGGGGAGCTGTCCCTACCGACAACATTTTTAGGTAATGTAGCTCTACAGAGTTTAATTTATTTATTGATTTTAATTTCTGTGCAATTAAAGCAGAGGTATATTAATTTATAGCCAAACTGTTTTATATAGCACATGTTATATTTATCTGAATACCACATTATGGGCCTAATAAATGAGTTACAATGCCCAAGCACCTACTAATAATGAGAATATGAGTTAGGTAAGACAGGGCTGCCTGATTTTTATAGATCTCCCAGAACCATGTGCATTGCTTATCAAGCAGGAATCTTTAATGCTCACCAGTATGCAAAAGGACAGCTTAGGCTAAAACAAAAAAAACAAAAAACACACCTCAATTATGAAGAACAGAGTTTGTGTTTTGTCATGACTCTCCAAATAGCCTTTCCATAAATAAGGATGACACAGGCAATAAATTAAGATGATGCTACAAATCAGATTAGTAGAAAATAGTATGCAGATTTCAGAAATATTAATGATGAAGACAGGAGATATTTTAAAAACCACAGAAGAAACTCAAGTGCTGACTAGTTTTAGAAAAAAATCAGTATTTATCTAGTTCCTTTCATCCAAGAATCTCAGTACATATAAACATATTTCAGATTGATTTTCAATGCTAAGGTATTCATATTGCAATTTAAATCCTACAGATCAAAATAAATATCAAAGTGCCCTATCTTTATGAAAACTACAAAACAGAAAGAAAGCTACTAATAAATCCCTTTTGGTAAATTATTCACAGACACAAATGCAGGAAAGTTGAGCAGAAAACGCTGTGCTTCACTAATGTAGTATGGCAGGATAATATAGTGGAAAATTCATTTGTGTTTTGTTTTCTCTGCTGAGGAAGAATCAAACAGTATGAGAGTTCATTATGTTTTGTGCTCTGCATTTTTTCTTCTATTCTATGTAGGCCTTTGTGTTTCTTCGCCTCAGGGGCTTTTCAGGGCCTAAAGCAGGAGGTACTTGAAAATAACCTCTCTTTCTGGCTTTTGTGAAAGAACATACCAGGGGTCACAAATTCAAACCCCAACAGAATCAAGCAGACACCTAAATGAACAAAACAGACGAGGCTTATTTTTCCCTCCCATATGCTCAATTTGGCTGCATTTTATCATATTTATCTTTGAATGAACAGTTTTTACTTTCAGAGTATATTTTCCTCCATTTCTCTAAAAATGTTTACAATTTTGGTCCATTTTTCTTCTTTTCTTTTGATAGTGTCAAAGAAAAATTGAACCAACATTGTTAAACTGGCAAAGAAAAAAGTTGAATTCAAGATTATTACCCTAGTGTTTAAGACTTTTGCAGTAGGAGAGAGCCTTTGAACTAAACTTTGCTAAAACAATAAGTGGAAGAATTTTTGTGATCTAGTAAAAAAAAAATTTAAAAAGGAGAACATCGGTGAGAGGCTAGTCTATGTGACTAGACCAGCTGTTCTTTGTTAATTTTCCCTTATAGTTATAAATATTAGGCTCCTACCATCCCACAGAGATTAGGATATAGGGACACTAATTATTTTGATCATTACATTCAAAAAGGATGGCCCCCCTGGTCCTTGAGAAAGAATTTCCAGGGTTATAAAACTGGTAAGAGACTGAGAGAAGATTTTCCTCTCTAAAGGTCAGAAAAATAATTCATAATTTCAAGTTTTCTATATAAATTCTCCAAGAAATGGAGAATGGAGGGAGGCTATCAAAGACCTAATGTCAGAAAGAAGCCTGTGTGAAGGTAAGTCTACCTTAGGAGAATGTTATGGACTTCATCTTCAATAGTGACGTGGCTACAGAGAACTACGTCTATTGTACAAGAAAGAAAGCAGTGGGTATCTATAATAATAAAAGGGTAGTACGCTAATTAGACCAGACTTCCTTCCTGACAAAGCCACAGTATTCCATTATTTAAATGTATCATAGGGAGAGATAGTAGTTCTACCTAATGCATAGAAACTAACAGACTTTAAAACAAAGGTTATATCAAGAGACAAAGAAGGACCCAGAAATTCTATAATTCTACTTCTGGGTATTTAGCCAAAAACAAAACAAAACAAAACATTAATTTGAAAAGAAATATGCACCCTTGTGTTCATTATAGTGTTATTTGCAATAACCAAGATTTGGAAGCAAAGTGTCCATTAATAAATTTATATATATTAGTATATATATATAATGGAATATTATTCAAGTATAGGGGAAGACTGAACTCTTGCCATCTGCAACAACATGGATGAATATAGAAGTTATGCTAAATAAAATAAGTCGGAAAGAGAAAGACAAATACTATATGATTTCACTTGTATGTGGAATGTAAAAAAAATAAATAAATGAACAAAAAAACCCAGAAACAAACTTGTTGATACAGACAACATTTTGATGATTATCAGATGGGAGAGGGTTGGGGGATGTATAAAAAAGGGGAAGGGACTAATAAATACATTTTGGTAGTTACAAAATAGTCACAGTAATGTAAAGTACAGCATAGGGAATATAGGCAATAATATTGTAATAACTATGTATGGTACCAGATGGGGTTAGATTTATTGAGGTGATCACTTTTTAAGTTAAATAAATGTCTAATCTCCATGGTGTATACCTAAAACTAATATAATACTTTATGTCAACTGTAATTGAATAAATAAATAAATATTTAAAAAAGAAAAAACTCTCTAAGTACGTAGGTAATATTTTTATCCTTTGTAAGTCAACTGTAATTGAAAAATAAATTATTTTTAAAATGGGGAAATATGATTAGGGAAGATGTGAGGAATTCTTTTCCTGATAATTGTAATTTGAAATCTATTTTGGGGGTGGAGCTAGAGACAAAGATTGGATGGATTAGAGCAATAAGTATCAGAAGACATACTTTGGTCTTTGCTCCCTAAGCAATGGAAAGAGCCTTCAAAGGTACATGAACATGTGAAGGCTCAAATTTATATTTAAGGATAAATACTCCATTGATAACATGTAGGGTAGATTTGAAAGAAGTTAGAAACATGTAGACTAAATAGAATCTCACTTGCAAATTTTTTTCTAATGTGCTTTTTTTTGTTTGTTTGAGAGGTTGGGTACAATTGGGATCTATTTCTTTATAATAATTTATAGGAGTTTCTTGGAAAAAAAGGAACTAAACTGGTGGCTTGAGTAACTAACCTGGGGTCTTAAAAATCACATTCCCAATGCTGGATCTTATTTATATTCATATCTCAAACATGACTAAAACACCATATCATCATAATAAATTATAAATTAATTTTGAGTAAAACTGTATTAAGTTAAATGAAAACAGAAGGAAATTTTAAAAGTCTCTATTATCAAATAAAGAAAAAGTCACAAAGATGATAACACTCAGAAAAGAGCAAAACTTACATGTTGATAATGAGCACTCTGATTGTATGTGAGTTGAACCGAAGCTTGAGTAATGTGAATTTGAAGAAAATGACTCATCTATAAAAACTATCTCTTTGCTAGAAGGTTATGGTCACTATTTCAATTAAAGATTTTTATTTTTTTTTTGTAAATAATGTGTTGATTCCAGAAAATGTATATATTATTACATAGGAGTTTTCCCAAGTATAAATTCAACTCTGCCAGAGATTTCTTGGACATTCTTTTCCCTTCTATTAAATTTTAGGGTTGAGTTGATTATACTCCTTCTGAACTCGGCTCCTTGAATCTGTGTTGTTGTTTTTTCCTTTAATTATTTTGTTGTCATTGTTGTTTTAACTTTTCTTTATTGTTGAAAGTATTACAGATGCCCCCCCCCTTTTTTTTCCATTGACCCCATCCACCCTGCACCTGCCCCTTCCAGGCCTTCATCACACTATTGTCTGTGCCCATGAGCTCTACATATATGCATATAAGTTCCTGATTAATCGCTCCCCACCGACCACCCCCCCAAATGCTGCCACCCCACCCCTACCTTCCTTCTGAGATTCTTCAGTCTGTTCCATGCTTCTATGTTTCAGCATCTATTTTGTTCATCAGTTTATTTTGTTCATTAGATTCCACCTATGAGTGAGATCATGATTTAAACAAAGAAAAAATATGTTCTTTCATAGAAAGGGGTACAAAAAAAGAGTATATCCAACAGAATTAAATCACATAAAAGTTGCTTAATAATGGTGCTGTGTATTGAATTGTGCTCCCCCACTCCTATTCACATGTTGAAGCCCTAATCCTGAATACATTACAATGGAACTATATTTGGAGATGGGGCCTTTAAAGAGGTAATTAAGTTTAAATAAGGTCATTAGTGTGACTCTAATTCAATCTGAGTAGTGTCCTTAAAAAAAGTGAAGATTAGGATATGCAGGGAGAGCCCAGTGATCCCCTGCACAGAGGAGAGGCCAAGGGAAGACACAGTGATGAGGGGGCCATCTGCAAGTCAAGAGGTGAGGTCTCAGGAGACACCTAGACCTCTGAAGAATTGATCTCAAACTTTCAGACTCCAAAATTGTGAGAAAACAAATTTCTGTTGTTTAAGCCACCCACTCTGTGAAACTTTGTTATGGCAGTCCTTGGAAACTAATGCAAGTAGATTAACTAACATGGAAGTGAAGCTTTAGACTGAGTTTTCAGACAACCTTCCTGCCAGTAAATACTATTGGAATTATAGTACAATCACTCCTATGAATGATGACAGTAACAACCCTTAAAAATTTTATAGCTTCTAGGTTATAAATGCTAAAATAGCTTGTGTTTCAACTGGTACTTAATAAATGCAGCTGTGGATTGTTAGCACATTTCTAGTACTGATTACCATGTTCTATTAACTATGGATAATTGTTCACTTAGCTATGTGGTTGTAAGAAAATGTTGTGAAGGCTTGGCACATATAAAGGAAGAGAAAAACAATGCAGTTGTAAATACACAAAATAGCTATTAGCTTAAATTCCCTTAAATAATAATTTTTAGGCAAGCACTGTTCCACTCTACTGAAATAAATTGTTTATTATTTAACCAAACATAAATTGAAGAGTGACTGCTATTTCTTAGTCTCCTTGATTCTCTATTTCCCATCTAAATAAATGATTCTTTATTTCAATAGCAGTGACTACTGTCTTTATGCAAATAAAGGGAAGCATATTTCTGCTTGTTATCAAAGCTTTGACAGCAGTAGCTTAAGTTCAAAAATGATGTTATTTTCTCAAATAGACCTCTTTCAACCTTTAGAAGCTCTGTTGGTCTGAGATAGGTTTCTTAATATATTCAATGCTTTGATGATAACCAGAGCAAGGGCTGTATGCAACTGTCAATAAATATACATGGCAAGTAAAAGCATTACAAAATAACTCAAGATAAAATTTATTGGTGAGAACCAGAGCCACTATCATCAGTCAACTATCTCCTTTCATTTCACCTAGGTATATTGCCTTTATTTATTTATTTTTTTAACTTACCAAGGAGCATATTGCAGAAGCTAAAGGAATGGTATGGATTCACTCATTGATTTATAGAATGCACAAGCCTTCTAGCCTTAACTGGGCTGAAGTTTACCTGAGTAATTCTTATATACCTAGAGGATGACACCTTCTCAGAGTGGTGATAAAACACCAACCCTCTCCAACGTTAAACCAGCCAGGCGTGGAGGGCAGCTACCTTCTCTCAGCCTCATTCCTGTTGATAAGATGATACATCACAGGGGCAACAGCATGTCTAATTCAAGATATGAAATGCCTCTTTGTTCTTCATATACAGTGAGGAAAAACATTTAGAACTTTGCCAGCTCTCCAGGAGAAATCATAACAAGTTGATTCTCACCAGGAGATAACCATCTTATTCAGCCCTAACAGTATATGTGCACTATAAACTGATTGAAATGCATTCAGATGATTTGGGTTTTAGAATCTTATAATCTTATCTTTATGTTCACAGAATAGGGTCAACAGCTAGGAGCAACAGATTATGAGAAAGTATCTAAAGGTAGTCCCTTTCTCTCATTTTTGCTCTCATCTCTCCCTCAATTTCATTTTAACCCCCACTCCTGCTCTCTCATAGTACAAGGAGCATAGCAATTGGTGGTGTGGACCTGGATTCAAATCTTGATTTTGGCACTTAATATCTGAGCAACTGTGACAGTTTATTTAACTTTTTGCACTTTAGCATCTTCATCCATATAATGAAGCTAAAAAGTATCTTTTCTCATAGTGTTGTTTTAAAGATTAATTGAAATTATGTTTGGAAGTACTAAAATATTAAGATTAATTAAAATTTTGTATGGCAAGTACAGGGTAGAGCAAAAGTAGGTTTATGGTTGTGAGTATGCAAAACAGTTTAGTCTTGTTTAATTATATATTAATTATTGTATTATTTCCCAAACAACTGTAAACCTACTTTTGCCAAAGCCTGTATTTGTCTCTACATAAATGTTAGCATGTTCAAACTCCATCCCTATGTTGTATTTTATAGGGAGTCAAAATGGCAGCTGAATAGGCAGACCTGTCCTGCACCTTTTCATGGAGCAGATAGAAAGAACAACTAACTCGAATATCATCCACCCAGAATTGGCAAATTAAACACAGCTGGTGAGACAACCCATGGCCGGAATGAACAGAGGACACCTGGAGTATGGTAAGATGAGAAATCTGGGCTGGAGAGAGAGAAGCACGACCACCAGGACAAGAGGGTCAGAAGGAACCTGCGTTGCACCAAGTCCCCCTTTGGGACATGCATAACACTCACTGAGATGGGAAACCATAAAAATCTTAGAAGAATCATAGGCAGCAAAATATCAGACATACATTGTAGCAATATTTTTACTGATACAGCTCCTAGAGCAATGGAAACTAAGGAGGAAATAAAAAAATGGGACTACATCAAAATAAAAAGCTTCTGCACAGCAAAAGAAACCATCAACAAAACAACAAGAAAGCCCACTGCATGGGAGAACATATTTGCCTAAGTTATCTCAGATAAAGGTTTAATCTCCAAAATTTATAGGGAGCTCATACAATTTAACAATCAAATAAAAAAGTTGGCAAAGGACCTAAATGGACACTTTTTGAAAGAGGACATAAAGAAGGCCAAGAGACATATGAAAACATGATCAAATTCACTAATCATGCGGGGAACCAATTCCAGCATGTAATAATTACAAGAGTTTCATCAAAAGGTTGATGAAGTTTGAGTGGCTCAACAAGGGTGAGCCACATATGTAATTTACCTATTGGAAATGGCTAAATTGCACTTCCCCCAAACCTGAATAGGATTGTTAACTGCCAGACAGCTCAGGGCATTTTATTGCCTCCTGTTGGCCAAACACCTGAACAGCTGTAGTCTATTCCCCAATCTGACAATGCTTCTGTACCCTACCCTTTGAAACCTTACCCTTTGCAGTGTATATCTCCACCTTGCCTTAGGACAAATTGTGTTAAATAAATAGCATGGGGTCCTTAGACAAGGAGTAGTCTTCAGTTCCTTTAGCTGAAGATCCTCTGACCCTCAATACCTTTCAAAATTATCTTTCGTCTTTGGACTCCTTCTTCAATCTACACATCAGCCCCTTTCTCCAGAATGCTGAACCCTTTGTAAGGATGGGACAAGAACCCTGGCAAATCATCCCAGAGATGCAAATCAAAAGGACAATGAGGTACCATCTCAAACCTGTCAGAATAGCTATCATCAACAAATCAACAAACGACAAGTGCTGGTGAGGATGTGGAGAAAAAGGAACCTTCATGCACTGCTGGTGGGAATGCAGACTTGTCCAGCCACTGTGAAAAACAGTATGGAGTTTCCTCAAAAAGTTAAAAATGGAATTCCCATTTGACTCAGTAATTCCACTTCTAGGAATATATCCCAAGAAATCAGAAACACCCATAAGAAAGGATATATACACCCCTATTTTCATAGCAGCACAATTTACAATAGCTAACATTTGGAAACAACCTAAGTGCCCATCAGCCAATGAGTGGATTAAAAACCAATGGTACATCTACACAATGGAATACTACTCTGCTGTAAAATAGAAGGAACTTTTACCATTGGCAACAGCATGGATAGGCCTGGAGAGCATTATGCAAAGTGAAATAAGCCAGTTGGAAAAGATAAAATCACATGATCTCACTCATTTGTGGAATATAATGAACAACATAAACTGATGAACAAAAATAGATCCAGAGACAAAGAAACACTGAACAGACCTTCAAACCTCAGAAGGAAGGCAGGTTAGGGTGGTGGTGGGGGGTAATAGATTAACCAAAGGACTTGTATGCATGCATATTAGCATAAACAATGGACGTGAACACTGGGGTGGTTGTGTTTGTCCTGTGGGGGTAGTAGTGGCCAGGAAGGGGTTGATGGGAGAAAAGGAGACATATGTAATACTTTAAACAATTAAAAAACATTTTATAGAACTCAAGGTTATTAACACTACATTGCAAGGAAACCTAAGAATAAAGATTGATTTGTTTTAATTCAAAATATAGGCATTGAGAATTTGATGTTTTAGAACTTAAGGTATAAGCTACAGTAGACACCTCATTTAAAATGGATCTTGTTATTTGCATGTGATGCCATAATGAAAAACAAATATATTTCCTACTACCTATTACAGAGAACATTGTTGTATATTTTTACTATGAATTCATTAATAGGCTTAGTTAATATAGTTGTACTAGTAAAATATTCCAATATTACCAGGGTAGTACATTTCATTACAACAACTGCTCTAAGCATTAATCAATTTAAACAGTAGAGTGATGAAGTTTGCAGATATTGGGATATAGTGCCTATTACAGCAAGGAAATATTTCCTGTTTAATTTTCTTCTGACCTCATTCCAGACCTTTGGTTGCACATATGTTAGCTCAGGATTCTGATTTCCTTTTGAATTCCAATGCCTTGAGATTTGGTTTGAAATAACTTTCCAAGTTCCTCCATAAAAAGTCTGTTTTTCTTTGTTTTGGTTTTGGTACTAACTTACCAAAGACCTGTTTCTGGTAATTTCAATAATCTTCCCATAAATAGATCATCTGACATTGGTGGGCTTTAGATTGCTGGGACTGAGGGATGGATGAATAATTACTCTGACACATGTTTCTGTGAAAGAGAGGGTTAAGGGACTGCTTGGCTTGAGAAACCAAACAGCCCCATTCGCCTGCCTCCTTAAGCTTTTATTGTAATAACTGCTTGAACTAAAATTAACTTTTACATGCTATCAGTAGGATAAGCATCCTTGAGAAGACACATGCATCTGCAGTGTCCTTTAAGCAAGGACGTCTGAAGACTAAGTATAAAGATTCCAGTAAACACCCAGGGGCTCAGACTTGTGTGGAAAGTAAAGGCAGGGGCAGCTGCCTTCAGCCAACTCCTGTCCCATGCCTCCCTACATCTCCCCCTATTTTGTTTTGTGGGATGCAGAAGACAGTGGGAGGTGGCGAACTTTCTGCTTTGGAATGTTGGGGTCTGCGAAGTGCATTCACTGCATTCTGATTTTACAAACTATAAGAAAAACAAAGAGAATTATAATGACAGTAATGGTTAGTCTGATTAAGGAGACAGGGCACCTACAAGCATCAAATTCTGCCTTCTGGCAAGGTTTAGGGAACAAGATTATAAATGGGAAGGGGCTAGGGCAGTGATGGGCAACCTTTTGAGCTTGGTGTGTCAAACTTCGCCAAAAAAATGAGCATAACTCGGGTAGTGTGTCACTTTGAGGAAAAAACATTATTTCACAAATGTTTCATCCTCAGGAGCAGCAAATGTTTTATCCTCGGCATGCGGCCGCCTCAGTGGCCGCGTGTCATCAGAAATGGCTACACGTGTCAGTGCTGACACGCGTATCATAGGTTCGCCATCACTGGGCTAGGGGAAGGAATGTAGCTGCATGCAGGCCTGGGGTCTGCAGACATCTGCTATTGTAGTCAGATGATGTTGATGAGATGATGTTTTGACTCCTGGTTGGTAGATCTGACCATGCTTATCAGTTCTGTTTGCTGGATTCACAGTCCCAATCACTTTGCACAGGCCTTGAAAAGAAAAACTTAACTTCTTATTCACATATGAGAAACTTAACCCCCTATTCACACAAGTATACGTTTTCTAAGATTTAAAATAATATGATTACTTTCCAGATTATTTGAGGTGCTCTATCTATCATATTATAAATCCCTCTTATTATTCCCCCCTTTGATGAGGTAGTTTGGTTGATATCTATCAACCTTATACTATAGTAGTAAATTCCTTTTAAGATTTCTCTTTACAACTGTTCTATGACTTTTATAAACATTCTTATAACTTTAACTTACTTTCTTTTCCTTTAAAATGTATCTTTATGCCTTATGTATGCTATTAAGTATTCCTACTCTAATTATTCTTTCTTCCTGTTATATTCTTTTCTTCATATCCGTTCTCACTATTTTTACTTCCTTAGCTGTAATTATTTACAGACCTTCTGTAACTTACCTTGTCTCTTTCAGTTTGTCTACTTCCTCTCTTTCTTTTAAAATGTATCTCTATGCCTCATGCCTTTTGGAGTAGTGAGAAGTACATCTCAGGGTCCATTTCTCCTACAATTGTCCCATCGTCTTTGCTCTGCTCATGTCTGTCTAACTGCCTACTACATTCCCCTCAAGGATCTTGGCTCTGATTTCTTTCAGGGAAAGGGCATGCTGGGTTTCTTATGAAACTTCTTCCAACTAATGAGGGTTCAAAGGTTTCTCTCAGAGCCAAGAGATCCTTGCTCTCTGTCAGAGGGACAATGAGGTATGGGCATAGAAGGAGGTGGCAATGGTGCCTAGAGGTGGTATTTCTTATGTGTGAGTAGGATCTATGCAGAAAAACTACTAAAATCCAAAAGAATAAAGCCTTGCCTCCTCCACTTCTCTATTCCTTTTTTCACTCTCACCCATGTTGTATGTACAACAGGTAATGATTTAGTTTACTTCCCCACTCCTAGACCCCCAGTGTCGTAATGCTTTGTAATACCTGGGAAAGTCCTGAGAAAAGCATGTATATTTAAAGGTATACTGTGTGCTAATACAGGGAAGATGAGACAGTGGTTGGGGAACACAAAAGAGAAGAATAACATCTATTCTTGTAGTCTGGTGGAGCACAGACCTCTCTTTTGGGGAGATTAATAGGCAGTGAGGTCTCCCTAAACTTGAGACTGAAAGGACTTGTCTCCAGGGGTTAATAATAAGTATCTCTCTAGAATTAAAAAAGTGCCAGTTTATAAGAGTTTTATTGGAAAGTCTATTCTCATGTAAAATAAAGAACATAAAGACATCAAAATTCCAATGTAATATAGTTATATCAATTGATGAACCAGCATTTACTGAACATCTGTAGTGCTCACTATCTATGTTGCTAGTCACTGCCATTGAGGTGCTGGATAATTTATCTGGAGAGACAGAAATGACAAAGACAAGGTATTGTAAATTGTGATATATAATTAGATGTTAAATTCTGTGAGGCAAACATTAGGAGTCATGAAATAAGAAAGGGAAACATTGTGGGGTGGATAAGGGAGAAGGGGTTCTTTTTTTTTAAATTTCTTTATTGATTAAGGTATCACATATTTGTCCTCATTCCCCCCATTCCCATCCCACACCCCTCCCCATGCATGCCCCCACCCCCCTGTTGTCCTTAACCACCGGTTAGGCTCATATGCATGCACACAAGTCCTTTGGTTGATCTCTCCCCTTTACCCCCACCCTCCTCTACCCTCCCTCTGAGGCCCAACAGTCTGATCCATGCCTCCTTGTTTCTGGGTCTGTTCTTGTTCATCAGTCTATGTTGTTCATTATTTCCCCTAGATGAGTGAGATGATGAGATCTCTAAGCTGAGATCACATGATCTCAGCTTAGAGATCTCATCAGTTCCTACATCTGTCATAATGTAGGTTTAAGTACACTTATAAGAACCGAAAATGAGAAAAGCAATAATGGTTATGCTGACAGGCAAATGAATCAGTCTGTAGTGAGTTTCTTTCTGGGCCAACAGTTCTTTTGAGACCTAATTTCAATATCAAACAGTTCCTTATGTGTATATGTCAGCACTGACATTTCAGTTCTGGATGGTGGACAAATGGTGGTAATGCAGGTCCGACTCTCTCTGGTTTGGTCCTGGGCAACCTGTAGTGACGCACAGCTGCTAACTGCTAGTATGGCAAGGCGACATCGGCATCTTCCATCTCTGGACTGCTTCTCTTCTGTCTTCATGGCTGGAGTAGTCCTTTCGATTCCTCTCTGTTGCTGGAATCCACATGGTCTCGGAGTTGTTTTCTGAAAATATACAATCACATTCTCGACCAAAAGTTAATAAAGGAATATTTTCTATAAATTTGACCTGGGATCCTATTTCATTTTTTGCCCAAATGATTTCCCTCTGGCTTGTTTTGATACCTTGTGTGTTTTTCATGGGTGTCTTGCTTTTAGCCTTACAATTAATTTTCTAAAGTATTAATTTTCTAGATGTAATTTACTTACAGGTTATTTTTCCTTACATGATATTCTTCTACTATCCCCCCCTTTCTTAATTTAAATATTAGGAGGCTTTTGAAAATTTTATAATGTAGTCTTGATGGCTTTTAAATTTTAATAATTTGCACTATAATATTACTGTTTTAGGTTCATTTCATGGTGCGCAATTTTATCATGAGATGAACTACCAATAAAAATTTTAGTTAACACTTTAGGAACACCTTTTTGTCCAGTACAATTAATTTTTCTAGCATATTCGCTTGTTTCAACTAGCCAATTTAAATTTGCCTGAAAACTTGACTATTATTTTACTGTCAAATTTATTACTCTAACAACAATCTTATTTTACACTGTAAATATTAGTGGAAAGGATTATTTGCCTTCTTGAGTAGGTCCTGAGCATTCCTGGTGGTAGGCTGGATTTAGATATCGTAAACCCACTTCCCCACACCATGGGTACAAGACAACTCAAACAATTCTTGTTGGAGTGAGAGGGCAGCTGCTGTCGGCCAAGTCTCTGTCGGTCACCTGGGTCCTGATCTGAGCTGGGCATGGGAAGCACGAAGCAGCCATGGGGGCAGGAGACCTCCCTCAGAAGGGGCTAGGGTTCAGGCCCCTGCAATGTTGGGGGGGGTGAGGTTCTGTGCCCCACCTCTGTTGACCCCCAAGTTCTCTCCTGATGGCCCCACTGCGACTGTGCCTGTCTTAGGTTGTTCCTTCCCTGAGGAATCTTACCCATCTCTGGCTAACCAGCCATTCTCTGGGGCCAAGCAGGGTGACGTGAGATTCAGTTTTGTCTCCTTGGTAGCCTATGTGGAGTTCTTTTAGGAGAAGAAGCAGAAAGTAGCCATAAATGACAAGTGATATGTGAATAGCAGCATATTAAGGAAAGCACAGAGGGTCCAGTTCTGGGTGATTACATTCTGAAACCCAGTCAATCAGCATGTGATTCTTTTCTTGGATATAAGCTGCAATGAACTGAGAAAATGAATTCCCCTCACAAAAAAACCCATCTCATGGCCTCAAAGTACTCATTTTACCACTACAATTTGTATAAGTGTATTCTAAATGTCACATCAATTTAGAAAATATATTCACATGATCTATATGTCAGATATCTTTTTTCATCTAAAAGCTCAACTTTCCTCTTGAACTCTCCTTCTTTCTTGTCATTCACAGACTACCACAGTGATAGCTGCTTCCTTGTCCCTGTTGCATGGCTTTTTCACTCATTGACAAATACAGGCAAACAGGAGCAGCATAACTTACTTAAAGATAATATGCTTACTGTTCATAATCAATAGTGTTATATCTTTTTAATCTAGCAGCTCAGCTAGAACCAAAGCAGCTAAAATGCACTAGTAAATCAATATGATGTTCCTTCGCTATGCATCTCTTTCAGAATCTGTATGATGTAAGGGTTATCATTATATAATGAAATCCAGTCTCTTCTAGTCATATACATGTTTTTTGGTATTGTAAACCTGGGAACTGATTTTTCACGAGAGAATCTATACTAAGTTTTCAGTGAGTGGCATGTATGCCATTTAGTGATAGCCAAAGTGCTGGTCCCAACGTGTCTTCACAGTGAGTGCATGCTGATAGAGAAATTATTTAAACATTTCAAGGTCATGACTTCAAAGCTAAAAAGTAATTTCTTCCCATTGCCTGGATGCAATTAAGAAGCACTCCATTTGCAAACTGATGCTCTTTTTCCATTTAATTTGTTTCCTGGAGATTTTATTGTCAGGAATATGGGGCTGTACTTTAATTCCAGATTTCCCATAAGGTAAAACTCTCTGTCATATCTCTAGGACTAGATAGAGCACACTAGGCAAACAGAGAAATAGTACTTGCCTCAACATAAATGCTAGATGATCTTTGCTTTGATTGTGATGGATCACACAGCAAGCTCTGTGAGTTTTAAGCAGCTACATTTTCAGGGTTCCTTGTCACTCCCCCTGACTGGTCCAAAGACTGTATATAATGAAACACTTTCTTCTACCCAGGTAATAAAAGATTATAAAGCTTCTAGGAGATCCAGAAAAACGGATAGCATCCTTGATGGTTTTGCAGCTTAGAGATCTCATCAGTTCCTACATCTGTCATAATGTAGGTTTAAGAAAAAAGAAAATCATTGAAGAGCTGACTTGTTTCATTAAGTTACTGCTACATCCTCATAACCAGATGGGAGTTTTTATCATTATTATCTTAGCAACAAGACACTGGCTTACTTCTGACACCACGTTGGTGGGAATGATTTTAAGCAATCCATGTTCTCAGCCTGCCTGCTTCCCACACCAACATACTTTCAGTGACTTCTATAATCATGGAAAATGAGCTCGCATTTCCCTTGATGGCTCTGGAAATGTGACTCAAAGGAGTTATTCATACAGCAAAATGAACATGAGATGAGTTGATAGATTTATCTGAATCATTTGGAAATTCTAAGTCTTTGTTGTCCTCTTAACAATGAGAGATACATAGAGATGACAGCTGCAGGGTAATAATGACTTCCTTTAGAATTGGAAAGGCTACCTGATATGCTGGCTAGTGAACTACTGTCATATGCTTGAACATATGCTAATTTTGCCACATGGAATGCCTTTATTATTTAATCACATAGGATACTTGGGCTTCACTGTTAATCTAAAGATCTAAAGATAGGATAGTAATAGCATATATAAAGTGCCACTGAAATAAAGTCCCATAAATTAAGTAAGTTGAATGTCAATGAACCAGATTGTCCAAACACATTTTGCATTGTTAAAAGGGTATTTTCTCCTGTTGCATTTGTCAATGTTAAATTTTCCAAAATCTTTGTAGTTCCTTCTTAAATCAAATTATAGCCTAATGACCTTTATTTGGTAGCCATGATACCTTTCTCATTCCCTTTAACTGGTTAATTCTAAATTTACTTATCATGTTCCATAGCAAATCCATTTCCTTTTTAAGTAGATACTGACAAGTTTCCAATCCAAACTTGCTTCCTTAATTAATTTTTAGAAGTTATGGTACTAGCAATATTTCTGTATTAGATTATAATACTGTATATAAGATGATGCAAAAAAGGGTTACATTAAGTCAGATTTAAATACCATGTCTGCTATTTGCTGAAAAATCTTGGACAAGTAATTGAAACTCACTTAATTTGAATTTCTTCATTTACAAAACATGTAAATATAGTGCTTCTACTATAACACATATTACACCACCATGGCTTTTGTGAGAATTGGTTGATTTTAGCATGTTCTTTGAACAGTATTTGGCTTAAAGTAATCACTCAATATTTATCAGTATTGTGAATTAAGTATAAAAAATAGAATATTCATAGGTATTCAAGCTACACTAAATAGTTTGTTAGAATTCTATCGTGTTTTTTTTTTTTTTTCCCCCTGGGGACCAAAAGACAAGTGCACTTTACATATTAACTTTACTTCTTAATATTTATTCATGGTGAGCTAGGCTCAGTTATGTTTTGTTCATGATAATGTTGTCTTTATCACCAAAAACTATGCATAGAACTCTGAGATCATAGTTTCATAATTTTGCTACTAAAACTTTAGATCATCTTTGACTATTATATTTACTTATCATATTTAATATCATAAATTTAGTCATATTTTCATTAATTAAAATGGATGAAATTGCATTCGCCTTCAAATAAGATTTAACCCAAGGGATAACTCTGAATAGAAATTGTGAAAATTTAGTCACTTCTGTTTTACATGATTAACTAAAACAGCCCACTGATGACTTTGTGGAAACAGTGGTCCCTCCAGGGCCAACCCTAAGTCCCTTGGCTCCCTGGTTAGAAAGCAATGCTCTACAAAATTGACAAATAGTTCTCACTCATAAATAAATAACTGTGCTGACCTCCAGGCTGTTGTCTATAGAACATGGCAAAAATTTATTCTATTTTTTACTCTTAGTCTTTTTTAGAGTACTTTACTATTTCTCTCTTCTGTCAAAATATGTCAATGTAATTTTCAAAAACTTTGATCCATGATGCCACTGTCCCACCTTTTCTTCCTTTTCTATATAAATATCCATGACTACTGACATTTAACATTCACAACTGATTGTAGCAAATTTATTTATGCTTGACTGGGTCTTATTTTTTATATTTAGACCCATATTTGGTGTATCTATAAAATTTCCCCAATTCTTTATATTCATAGATTAACTAGGGGCTTGGTGCACGGATTTGTGCACCGGTGGGGTCCCTCAGCTTGGCCTGCACCCTCTTGCAAGCCAGGACCCCTGGGGGATGTTGGACTGCCGGTTTTGGCCAGATCCCTGCAGGCAGTCGACATCCCCCAAGGGATATAGTAGTACATAAAGTGGCAGGTGCCTGGAGAGGAGCCTGAGCCCGGGCCAGGCACAGCACCACTCCTGCTCATCCTGTCCCTCTGTGCCTGCTGCCGCTGCCACTCAGTAGCACTGGGCGGAGGTGGGAGTAGCTTGTGCCACCGCAGCTGTGTTCACCAGCTGTGAGCCCGGCATTGGTCAGCTGAGTGGCACTCCCACTCTGGGAGCGTACTGACCACAAGGGGGTAGCTCCTGCATTGATCGTCTGCCCCCTGGTGGTCAATGTGCATTATAGTGATGGTCGTTTGTTCATTCGGTCATTTGGTTGCTTTGGCTTTTATATATATACTAGAGGCCCGTTGCAGGAAGATTCCTGCAATAGGGCTTCCTGCTGCGGTCACCGCCTCGCCTGCTTCCCTCCCTTCTCCCCAGGCCCACCTGCTTCCCTCCCTTCTCCCTGCCCCACCTGCTTCCCTCCCTTCTCCGCAGCCCCGCCTGCTTCCCTCCCTTCTCCCTGCCCCGCCTGCTTCCCTTCCTTCTCCCCCAGCCTGCCTGCTTCTCCGCAGCTTCGCTCCCTTCTGTAGCACTTGGCTTCTTTCTACGCTGTCTTCAGTCTTCGCTCTGGCCTAGATATGCAAATTAACCACCATCTTGGTTGGGTTAATTTGCATACCCACCCTGATTGGCTGGTGGGCATGGCTTGTGGGCGTAGTGAAGGTACGGTCAATTTGCATGTTTCTCTTTTATTAGATAGGATATAGATATGTCAAAGCAATCACATTATGTTGTGTATAATAAATTTGACAAACTAGAACATTTAAATTATTTTTAGATTATAATATAAATATGTGCTCTCCTGACAAAATAAATTAGTAAATTATTACAATAGGCATTTCACAGAATCACATGTAAACTACATTTAGAGAATTAAAATTAGAAGATCTGAGCAGTGTCTTGATAAAATTGGTTTACACATCAGCCTGACACCTTATATATGTTGGCTTCCCTGTTCTTTTAATATTTCACCCACTACAGAATTTAGTCTTCAAAGATTAGCTGTAAGTCCATGTTACAGCTTTGTACATATGTGGCCACCAATGTAGTGCTGGCTCCAGTATTAGCTTTTTTTTTTTTGTCTACTGCAATTATAATCACTTGTGGTCAATTCCTACAGAAAATAATGGAAGAATCTTATTAGGATAGGATCCATATTATATTTTAGACACTAAATTTTCTCTCTGTGATTGAGGGAATCAAGTCAATCTAAATATATCTTTTCATTGAAACATTTTGTTCACATATGCATATACATATTGAGGTCTTACTCTACAGTTTTTCTGTTTGTTTGTTTGTTTGTTTGTTTTTTACCATAAGCCACAATTCAGTTAATTAGAGATCTAGGGACAACTCTTCCTGGCATACAAAAAGGACATTACTACAAGTATGGTTTTCTCCAAAGTCCTTGTGACTCAGGCCAAAAGGAGAAGTCCAAGTGTAGGAAACACACACAAACACAAACAGACATCACAAACATATATATACAGAGTTGTATACATGTATACATATATGTCTTATGTTTGTATGATTTACATTCATGAATATATATATATACACTAGAGGCCCAGTGCACAAAATCCGTGCACTCGGGAGGAGGGGTCCCTCAGCCCGGATTGCGAGAGGGCGCAGGCCAGGCCAAGGGACCCCACCGGTGCACAATCAGGACCAAGGAGGGATGCGGGAGGTTGGCCAGCCAGGAGTGAGGGACCACAGGAGGGCTCCAGGGCATGTCCAGCCCATTTTGCTCAGTTCCAATTGGCCAGACCCCAACAGCAAGCTAACCTACCAGTTAGAGTGTCTGCCCCCTGATGGTCAGTGCATGTCATAGTGATTGGTCGACTGTCTGCCCCCTGGTGGTCAATGCACGTTATAGCGAGAGGTTGAGCAGCCTTAGAATATCATTAGCATATTGCGCTTTGATTGGTTGAACGGATGACTGGACGACCGGACAGTTAGCATATTAGACTTTTATTATATAGGATATATATATATATATATATATATATATATATACATAAAAATACCTGATTTGACATTTTAATTTTAGTTATCAAATAGCCTGGCTATCATAAGTAACAGGCATTTTAATTTAAGCAAACATGGAGGTCAAGGAAAGAGAAATGGCTATGGATACAGGCATGAAGAGCAGCCAATCAGAGGGAGCCAGCGCCAGGCATAGTGTTGGGGGCAGCATGTTCACTCCCACACAGGTTTATAGGCTCTGCCATGAGCCCTTTTGTGTGGCATAATTATATAATTACTGCTACCCTAGCCACTTTTTTTCCCCATGACTCCCTCCCTCAAACATTGCCACTACTAATTTTTATGGGTGCTACATTCTCACAAAGTAGGCTGGAGCCAAATTCTAGAGATATCTTTGTAGTCTAATTGGCCAGTCCTCCTCTGTTTCTGATTCTTATTTATTGTCATGTTCCTCTGAATGTACAGCAAGACCCACTGCTAGCACTTATAGAGTATTTATGCACCTTGCCAAAGGCATCCTATCTGGATAGACCAAATAGAAAAATCATCCATTCCCCAGAGGATGCTGTTCATTTCCAAGTGAAAAACTGAGCTCGCTTCCTGAAGGAGAGGTTTCTGCCCCCACCTGCAGGCTCTTGGCCAGGCATCTTTGTGCAGGGCAAAAGGCAAAGCCCTGTGTGTCAGCCTTAATAGGAAGCCTACGCTTGGCCACATTTCCTATGCTATAATAACTTGTAATGGCTTAAACTAATTTAATTTCCTTAGACCCCTGCTGTAATTCTTAACACAACTAGTCCATGTTGTTTTGAGACTTTGCCAAAAAACAGGGAGAACTCACTCCTTTTCCACAAATTCCCCTATTAATTAATTGCTTACTTTTTCGAAGCTGTGAGCTGAAATTTCAGAACATTAAGAAACAGAAATAATCTGAAAGATTTTTTTTTCAAGTGTCTTATTTGGAAATTTTCCAAAACAAATAGGATTGACAAACAGGTCGACCAAAGACAAGATTAATGGCCACTCTTTGGCAACTGCTTCAAAAGGAATGTTTCGCCTGCCAGTATCGCTCAATGGTTGAGCATTGACCTGTGAACCAGGAGGTCATGGTTCAATTCCTTGTCAGGGTGCATGCCTGGGTTGTTGACTCAATCTTCAATAGGGGGCGTGCAGGAGTCAGCTGATCAATGATTCTCTTTCATCACTGATGTTTTTATCTCTCTCTCCTCTCCCTTCCTCTCTGAAATCAATAAAAATATATTTTGAAAGAAAGGGATGTTTCCTGTCCTCCTCTGTAATCTTCCCAGACACAGAAGCAATTCAACAGAAATGACATTCAATTTTACACCCCCCTTTTTTTTAAACACTGAAAGCAAGAACTTGTACCTGTCAAACAAAATATTAGTTATAATATAGATAGAAAACATACTCCCATTACTTCTTTCCCCCATAAACAATAGGATAAATTATCTCTAGGGCTAGAACATTTGTAGAAGAGACAGTTTATCTATTGATCTATATCCTATTTCTGCCACAAGAAAAGGAAGAATTGAGGTCTAGCTAATGTCCATAAAGCTCCATTGCTGAAGCCAGTAGCATTCCCAATTCTGTTTAAGGCATAACTTATTTTAAAGGTTTTTGACCCGGAATCAAGTTTTCCTTCTAACACCTTGAAGGACAGTTTTCTGGAGTACACGAATGAAGTTATTAAATAGTGCTGTCTCTGTATATAATATAACACATAATTTAACTGACTACAAAATCCTTTAAGGAATCAAATGCTTTTCTTATTGTCTGAGAATATTTACATGTTTGACATAAAATACAAGCCTTCTGAGTGTCTGTCTTGGTTTTAATAAATGAAACTCTTCGTTGACTTTGGCAGCACACATACCAGAATTAGTTAATACCTAGGAGATCTATGTGGCTATAGTCAAGCGTGATCTGGACCTCTTTAAGTGAAACTCACTGTAGAAATATACAGAATAATTTAATTAAGACCATTTTACTAAAATCCCTCTAGATTTACTGAGGTAAATATCAACAATTAGAAACAAAGTAAGCAATCTGTGAACCAGGAAGGTGGATTTAGATTATGTATCAACGTTCTGGCACAGTCTTTATATAAATATAACTACGAGTTTGATCAAGAACTAATTATCTTTTGACTTACCTGAAAATAGTGGCTTGAAATACTTTTCTAAACAAGCTGAAACTTGATTTGCAGGAGCCTCCCAGAGTCACACACAACAATCCAGTGACAGACTGAAGAATCCTGGCGACTATTCAACTCCTCTCTGCCTAGACATTATTTCTCACAGTTCGTGTTGACCAAGGACTTGTAGTCAGCAATTTCTTATTTAGGAAAGTACTTGTGGATGTTGTTTCCGGTGAATTACAGGCTGGAAGCATCACCCCTATTTACGTATGCAAAATTAGAAAGTTGTATGTATATAAAAGTTGTGGGATACAGTACTGGAATACCACATGTGTGAATAAAATCTTCATAATGCTACTTATAAAGATTTTAAAATAATAAAAAATCAATTAAGTCCCATATCTGTCACATCAATGGTGAAATACATTAAAATGAAGATATGAGCTATTTACTATAACAGAGAATGACAACAGTCACCATCTATATGAGTGTACTTTCTGGAGCAGTAATTGGGTAGTTTTACAATTTACACTCTATCTTACTTCAACTGAGTTTATATTTCACTCTGGATTAATGACCATCATTAGATCTAAAAGTCAATATTAATTTATTATCAGAAGACTTGTGAATTACACTGGCAGGTGAGAATGAATGCTTTAATATCTATTTAATTATTTCATAACCTATGTGAAGATTATAATGCAGTTTCTGGTTGCTAAATTTTTAATTCAGTTATAATTACCTGATATTAAAGTATATTACTAGTATATTATAGTGACTTTTCAATGGAAAATAACTATCCATAATTACTTTTACTACATATTTTTATAGAGAGCAATTCTTATATTTGAAGTTTGTTTTATGGAATGATAAAATCCAAAAACTTTAACAGGATTAGGGAAAATCAGTCTCCTGATCCTCTCTTCCTCTTGCTTCCCAAGCCACATGGGAAATTGATAATTATTTTCAACTTCTTTGGCTATTATCATTTCTAAAATTTACTTGCATTTTTTTCTAAGTAGTATGCATCTTCTTTTGTGTTTTAATTTTTTAAAACTATTTTATCTACTAATTTTATTCTACTAAAGTCATGAGTTTAATTCTAGACCTCACTTTCTATTACCATTCAGTGAGCATGCATGCACACATTTGTGTATGTGCATATGTATATATTTACACACACTTCTCCTGCTCCTTTGCTTCTTATATAATTTTATCAGCTTTTGCTTAAAGCAATCTAGTGATTACATTATTAACACATTGTAAATATTATTCAACACTAAGTCATGCAATTCACTGTGATTATATTTGCTTTTCAAACACATTTCTGTTGACCCTGGAGGTAATAATTGCTGGTATCATTTGCTTCATTTTCTTTGTCGTTATGAGTTTTCAGCCCAAAACCACAAGGAAATTATAAATTTCTGTTCAATACATTAAAAAAATACCCATCTGTCAGACTTATTATTTTCTTGGCTACATCTCCTCCAGAAACTTTAATATCCTCTCCTGTCTGAACCAGTTGCTTTCTAGGTGTGCTGCACAGCTGTCACCTGGGGAATGACTTCTGTCCTCTCCTACTATTATATTATTATGCTATATAATATACTGTGTTATTATTATAATTTTAGAAAGCACATAACACTACTTCTTCTTTAAATGGGTAAAGGAGAAAAACTTTGAAAAAGTGTATACTTGAATTTTTTATTTTACTTTTCTTAATTTCATACATGTCTGAAGGTTTAACTTGGTATTAAATACTGATTGGAATCATATTACCACCTAATTTTTAAAGTAGTGTTTTATTATTATCTAGGTTTTTGCTATTGAGAAGTAGAATTCTATATGTTTGAGTTAGAGGATGTGAGATTTTTTTGGGGGGAAGGGGAGGTCTTTTCTATAGATGTCCTCAAAATTTCTTTTTTTATTTCTAATTATTTGTAAATTTCCTGATGATGTGCTTTTGTAGGGTTTCTTTTCATTTACTATTATGCTGGGCCCTTGATAAGCTCTTTTAATTTAGAAGGTCATGTTCTTTTTTATCTAATATTTATTTGGTAATTTTTTCTCTTGTTTTCTCTGATCCTATTTCTGGGGCTTCTCTTACAAAGCAAGAGAATAGATACAACAAAAATGAAGTTTCTGAATCAATCCTCTATTTTTTTTTTATTTCTTAGTAATTTTCTTCTACATTCTGTGAAATTTTCTCAAAAAAGTATGTATCTTAAAACTCTGTATTCTGTATGTAACTTTAATTTTTTAAGCACTCTGTTTTGTTTTTTTATGACATAGATGCAAACTTTTCTTCTGCTTATCTGAGTAATTATAGTGTTTTATTTTATATTGGTCTACTTCCTGTTTTGTTTCTATTTCCTTAATTTAGGTTTCCTTTGTCTGGTCTTCTAAAACTTCTGTTCAAATTTTCAAGTGAGGAACTAAATGCAGACTGAAAGCAGTGGGCCTGACATAGCTAGTTGAATGATGGGTAGTGAAAGGGGATGTATTAGTTTCCAATTGCTGCCATAACAAATTACCTCAAACTCAGTGGCTGAAACAACACAAACTTATTATGCTACAGTTTACAGGTTAGAAGACCAGCACAAGTCTCACTGGGCTAAAATGAAGGTGTTGGCAGAGCCTTGTTGCGTTCTGGGGCGTCGAAGGGAGAATCTATTTACTTGTTTTCTCTACCTTCTACAAAGAGACCACCCACATCTCTTAGCTCTGGGACCTCTTTTTTCATCTTCAAATCCAGCAAAGGTGGGTGGGTCCAGTTCTTTTTACATCACATAGTTCTGATCATTCTTTCACTGTCACATCTCCCATTCTTTCTGCAAGGAAAGGTTATCTACTTTTAAGGACCCATCTGACAAAATTGGAGCCACCTGGATAATATAGAATAATTTTCTTATTGCATGATCCTCAACTTTACCACCTGAATAACTCCCCTTTTGTCAATATGTAAGGTAACAGATTAACATTATACAGGGATTAAGAACCAGATGTATTTGTGGTCCATTATTACACCTACCAGCAGGGAATCAAGTAGGGAGACCAAACCATTTTGTTGGGGAACACTTCTCAGTAGTTGCAGTTGTTGGGTTGCAACATCTTTGGAAGCTTCTCAGGTGAAATCTGAAACCAACTCCCATATGCAGAGGGCAGGAAGAGACCACTAAAAGCACAGACCACTAAAGATTGGTAGGTGGCATGTTTAATAAGCAAGGGACTGACTTATGAGGTAACTGCAAAACAAGTACATCTCCACACCCGTCAGAATCTTACAAGTTTACACAGAAGCCTAACTGGGTTCCTTAACGTACACAGTTCAGATAATCTCAACACCACATTTCTATCTCAAGGCTGTGTCCTTGGACCAGCTTCTGGGATTGCGTAAGGCAAGCAGAATACATACTTCAAACACAGGGGAGGGGTATGGGGAGCCTCTAATGGCTGGGTCCAGCTCTCCATTCAAATCAGTGGTCATGTCTTCTTAATGACCTTTCCCAATAGCAGATCTCTGCTTTTGGGGTGAAATAATTTTTATTCTTCTTTCTTTTCTATAAAAGCCTGTCTGGCAGCTTTCTAGAAGTCAAATGTTGGAAAGTGACTGGGATCAAACTGAGAAAGATGCGAAGTTTCTTCATCTGTCACTGATGCACTTGAGTTCAGAGTGACAGTCAAGAAGTGACAGTCAAGAAATGACAGTCAAGAGATAGGTTCAATATTTAAACTAGACTTCCTCATGTATAGAAATTAGTGAAAGCATACACCTTCATAGTATTACATATGTAATACTTTCAATAATAAAGTTAAAAGAAAAGAGTGGGATATTAAATTCCATGGGAAAAGACAGGAATGGTCATTATATGATAAAACTATTACTACCAAACTGAAGGTGTAGAGTTTATGGTATATCATCATTACAATCTAAGTATTTGTGTCATCCTTATTGAAATCCCTTAAATTACCTTGATCATTTTGTGAGGTTTATTTTTATTTGACACATGTTTTATAATAGAAAAAAATCATGTTGTGTATTATTAGAAAAAAACACCTCAGTAAATAATTATAATAATCCATAGAAAAAATTTAAGTTACTTTTTTTAACATTGTTGTAAGAGCAAGTGAAATTAAATTTGTTTCTATAATATATTAAAACAATGTGAATATTTCTCAAAACTAAGCAAGTTTGATTTACATGCTAGAATTCAAGTAATTTTCTTTGCTTTCCTTCAATTTCCTTTTAGAGCCCAATGATATAATATTAAATAATTGGACCTTGTATGTAATTTGGAAGCAAAGCATTTTGCAAGTTCAATTAATTTTAAACAGGAAAAAGCAAATTGCCAGAAGGCATTTGGAATGCCCCAGACATACTGATTAAACCCTGTCTGATCTCCAGGGTGTCACCTTTGCTAAGCTTTTTCTTTTGTTTGGAAACTCTCATTTTTTTTTTTTAAGATTCTAAAATTACAGGTTGTCAACACATATGATACATCTTATAATCTACAGCAAGTAGGAGTAGGCAAGTACATGAATACATGGATTTGTAAATTCTAATGAAATAAGAAACAAAATAAAAGTCTGGGTAACCTTTAGTCTTGAAAATCAATATTATGGAACTTTAGATTCATGACAAAGGAAAGTATGAGATGGGATCTCTGCAAAACAAATCAGTATAGGAAGCAAGAAAGCCAAGACAGTAAACTATAGGCTGAGGATAAATATTGCTGTACTAAGTGACATCTGGAAAGTTCAAGTTAAATGTCGCTAAAGCATGCTTAGCTTGGGTGTCCTTCAAGGATGTAGAGACAAGGTCAAAACCATGCTAGCAGGTATTGGTGCAGCAGACAATACCAAGAGGCATGTAAACTGTGTGAAATTAGTTTTTAGGTTATTTGTTTGTTAACAAGGTACTAATGAGTGACTAAGATAATGAAATATAATTAGTAGGTGATAAGTGGATAACCAAAACTCAGCAATCAAACTTAGATGTAGGGAAGAGCACTAGAGCATTAAGTATGGGCACTGTCACGATGCACATACTTAATAGTGAGAAGAAATTGTATTCACTATTACGATGAATATCAAGATTTAGAGATGAAATATTAAGTATACTAGAGGCACAAATTCATGCACAAATTCATGCACAAGTGAGGTCTGGCCGGCCTGCCCCAATCAGGGCCAATGGGACTGGGCTGGTTGGAGTGAAGGGCCACAGGTGGTTGGCCAGTCAGCCCGCCCCTGATTTAGGTTGTGGGGGGCGATTGGAGATGGGGACAGCTGTGGGGGGGGAATGACCATGGGCAGTTATCTGCTGCCCCATCCCCTGGTTGAACTCCTAGGACAATTTGCATATTAGCCTTTTATTATATAGGATGTAAGTGAGATTAACCCCATACTTCCTTATATAGTGGGATGTATTAGTAATTGAAGATTTATTTCCTACCCAGATAATTATTTTTTGTAATAAGTCCACGGCTAGACTTCAGATGGGAAGGCTGGGGAACACAGAGATTAACAAAAAGAAGAATCCATCAGTCTCTGTAAAGCCAAAGTTTATTTTTTGAGACTTTCTGAATTAAAGTGTTTTGGGTTATTAGTTTAGTTTGTGTTTTTTTTTTGTTTGTTTTGTTTTGTGTTTTAAATATATTTTTATTGATATCAGATAAAAAGGGAAAAAGAGAGAGATACAGAAACATCGATGATGAGGGAGAATGATTGATTGGCTGCCTCCTGCACACCCCACACAAGGGATTGAGCCTGCAACCCGGGCATGTGCCCTGACTGGTTCATAGGCTGACGTTCAACCACTAAGACATGCAGGCTGGGCTAATTTAGTTTCAATATGACAAGTACACTAGGTTAAATTTCATGATTAGAAATTAAGTAAAAGTCTTTAGAATGTTGACTAGGTCAATGGTTCCTAATCCTGGCTTTGCATTAGGATCACCTTGGGAGCTTTAAAAATTCCCAAGTTCAGGCCTGCTTAAGTCAGATTCTCTGCAGGTGGAGCCTAATGTGCAGGTAGGCTGAGAAACACTGGACACACAAACCATTGAAGATACAGAAGGAACTAGGTTTTCAGGTATCAGGACCATGGGGACATAGGAAGTAAAACCGGGAACCCAACTAGGTGGAGTTACTAAGACACCCCAACTGGGCGGGGAAGGAAGGGCACGTGTGAGAGGCATGAACTTTAAAATGTATGAATAATTCTAAGACAGACAACATACAAATAACCGATCACAAGACAATGAGGCATATAAACCAATCCCAAGGATGTCACTAAGGCAGAATTCTTTCAAAGAACCAATCAGAAGCTAGCAAGCATATATACAAAAAGTGTGCACTTCCTCTCTCTCTCTCTCTCTCTCTCTCTCTCTCTCTCTCTCTCTCTCCTGCATGCAATGGATTCTTGTGGGGAAGCACATTCCCGTGCGCTTTACACATGGACTTATAGACGTTAACACCCAACTGTAACATGGGAAGGAAGCTCTGCTCCTGGAACCCCAGCTGCACCTTTTCCAGGACTGGCTTCTCTCAATACACTTTGGTTCCATTAATTGTTTTTGTCTGACTTCATTCTTCAGTTTCACAAGACAACGAACTAGGACTCCAACACCCCACATTTCGGTTTCACCATTACAATGTCATTATTTTCCCTAGATTGTGATTCAAATGCTCCTTGGAAGCAAAGGTGACCTTGGGAAATTCTGGGGAAATTGTTTAGTTCTATAAATTGAAGTAAAGCGAAGACCAAGTTTGCATTTCAGCAGTGAATAAACTGAAAACCACTCTGCAAGTTTCAATTATTTTTTATAGTTCCTCTGCATCTCTATAAAATACCCAGAAGCTACTCTGATGTCTCTTTTGCAAGTCCACTGAGGAACAACAATACCTTCTTTTGAAAATTGTTTCTGTTTCTACACTAAGCAAAAAGGAGTATGGAAGCTATTATGTTGACATTTTAAGCAAAGAGTTCTTCCAACCATGCAGTGTATCCTTTCTTTTTCTTACATTATCTGGAAAACTACTTTGAATATGGACTCTGCAGGTATACTAACAACCTTCATCTAGAGAAGAATTCTTGATTTATTCACATCTGTAATAGTAATAAGTTGCCAGTCTATGAGGAAATGAGTCTATCAGTTATTTCAAGGGTACTGAAAGCTTTCTTTACATCTAGCTGTTCATCTCTGTGACATTCCTGGAGGGCATCTTTTTGATAGTTATTTGAAGTAGCAGGAAGCAGGCAACTTCAAGGGAAGCAGCTTCTTCAGCCAGAACTAATAGTCTTGGGGAGATGTTTCTTATTCAAATATACCAAAGGGTGTTGATTATGACCACAGAAATTTGGGGGATATTATGGAAGAATGACTATTAGGGGGAAAAGAATAAAATAATACAATCTTGGAAAAAGTTAATATAAATAATTAATGCTATTTCCAATAGGAGAGATTTGCCAAAAGTAAAGTGTTTGTGAAAGATGTGACTAGTTCTTTCCTTGACTGGTCAATGTATTCACCTTTGAAAATGCAAAACAGCAATCCCACAAAATAGAGGTCTCTCCAAAGTAAAGAAGGATAAATTGGGTAAGAAAGTAAGTAAACCACCATGCTTCAACCTAAACTGTCCAATTTTTATTTACTTTCCTATTGCTATTCTATGTAGTCTTTGATTTGACAGAAATATTTGCTATTAAAATAAGCAAAATGATAAAAATAATAATAAAAATTATGAAACGCACTATGGGAAAGGATCCAATTAGAGTTGCCAAAATCTAACCCTTAAATATCTACTGACACCACATAAAGAGAAGTTAGCCTCACCTACCACCAACAAGCACACTGCTATTGTAGACTCCTCACCAACCTTGCCTAACATAGCCTTCAGCCCTTTTCTGGACTCTCCATTTACACTCCACTATACATTCCTCCCTTCTTCTTTCTTCCTTGACAGTTGCCAGGAAATATAGTGTTAACTCCACTGCCAAGACTCTGACCCTCTAGACACTCTTCCATTTTCCATACTCACTATGTGAGGCAAGTTTGAATAATTATCCTTTTCCTTCAATCTAGCTCTTTGGGATTTTTGCACTTTAGTTCATTTGGTTTGTGCAGATTCAAAATATTGACTAGGTCAAGAACACAAATAAATGAGGCTCAGAGCTAAAGGCAAAACTACTAATGATCCTATTTGCTATATTTTCAGCACTTATTAAAGTAGCTGGAGAAAAGCTACTGCCTTTGGGTACCTATAGAATCGGTAAATGCAAAATATTAATAGAAGTGTGCAGTTGAAATAGAAGCTAATTATATTACGAATCTTACATCCAGAATAAAATTGTTTTGTGAGAAGTCACACATCTGTGAACCATTTGTATGATTGCATCTGGGTCTACATCTGTTTTACTTCACTCACAAGACCTGGTTTTCTAATGACCTAGCAACTCTAAAATTTAAATACCTATAAATTCACTGAAAGGCTACAAAAGGAATCCACTTTAAGCAATCATCTACTCAAGTCCCATCTCATACAGATCCATAATGTAGCCATCAAAAGGATAGAAATAACATCTTAAGAGCTGAAAATTGAAATTGCTCCTTGAATTTAAGCTATAATGATCTTATTTCTCTACAATCCCTTACTCCACAATTTAACTTTGCTTATTTTCCCTGGAAGATGTTAGCAACAAGCATTTTTTATATGTTCTTTCTCAGTTGCTTTTCTTTTGCAGTGTCCTCACATCCATAATTATACACTTGCAAATATCTAGTAAAAAAATCATTCAGCCCCCTCTTACACAGGCTAAATTGTGTTTAGAGCAGGGGTGGGGAAACTTTTTTTGCCAAGGGCCATTTGGATATTTATAACATCATTAACTTAATATAAATGTATGTCACTATGAAGAAAGTTCCTAGATTTATTGAATTTTGAGTCCCACCTGCGTGTAGTTTCCTTGATAGGGTCAGAGAAAATGATTTTTGCAGGCTTTATATGGCCCAAGGTCCAGACATTCCCCACCCCTGCTTAGGAAAACAATCATTTTTATTGAATTATATGATTGGTTGGTTGACAGACCGAGTTGCTCCTACCCATTTTCTAAGAGTCTTTGACACACACATCTTCGCTATCTTGTTTGCATCTTCTATCTGACCTCTGCCCTGCTTTCAAGTCTTTCACAATGCAAAAGTCAAAATTGAGTACATTTTATGACCATTTCAAAAGTACAATTTAATTAACTCTGACCTCTGCATTTCAAGTTCCTAAGTTCCATGGACATTTTTAGTAAAGTGCAAGTCATAGTCAGCATGCTGAACTCCACGATTCTGCTGTACTTTCGTCTTCTTGATCTTCCACCACTTTCATCAATGTAGTTTGATGTACATTCCTAAATATCCTCACTTAGCCATGTGTCTAGTCAACTTAATTTTTGTTCGGTGTTATATTTTGACTCTTGGTATTCAAGTTCAAGAATTGTATTTTAACTAAACAAAACATGGTTCATTTCTATGACCTTAATGTGTATAAAACAGATAAGACATCATACTTGTTCTGCAATTTCCATTGTTGGACATTGCAGGTAGTATAAAATGGTAATACTGGACAAAATAAGATAAATACTCTATACATTGTTTTTAAATCAATGATGACTTTTTAAATTCTTAAAATTCTATAGCAACCCAGTTTGGGAATCATCAACTTGGATTGTTCTAAATGCTTCAAGAGAAATTCACATAGTTTTTGGCCAAAGATGAGCCACACACAGATCATGTAGTGTGGTAATACTAAAGAGAAGGGGTTAGAGAAAAAACAATGAAGAAGTTTGCTGAGCAGATAGTGATGAACTATGCCCTGAGGTCAAAGTCAAGCATCTGGTCAAGGACCATGGGGAAGGCACTGCAGCCCACCTGACTCTGAGAGTTTGACGGGAGAGGTCCTTCAAAATCCTACAGCTTTGCGGGATTGGAATCATCCACACATAGTATGCTTAGCTAAACTTTCTCAAGCTTTTTTAAAAAATTAAATAAACAACGTCTGTAACTTTGTGGTGAGTTCTTTCTAAACACCTGTGATTCTTCTCTCCAAAAAAGATTCCTAATTAACAATACAACAAAATCATCCACGATCTTGATGTGTACCTTGGACAAAAGTGTATTACTGTACATAGTAAAAACATATAGAACACCAACAAAAAATATTAGCATCTCTTAAAAAAATATGGCTCAGTGAAGTACATTGCTGTAATGCTAATTTGCATATCTACCAGGTGTCACCCCTTTTGAGAAAGAGTCACAGAAGCAAAACCCAACCCTTCCACTGGCATTAGCACAGTTACTTATTTCTGTAGTTCTCCTTTGGTTTGGAACCCCCTGATCTTAGTTACTCATTGGGTTATAGTCAGATTTATTTTTTAAATACATTTATATTGATTTTAGAGAGGAAGGAAAAGGGAGAGAGAGATAGAAACATCAATGATGAGAGAGAATCATTGATCAGCTGCCTCCTGAATGCCCCCTACTGGGGATTGAACCTGCAACCCCGGGCATGTGCCCTGACTGGGAATCAAACCATGACGACCTGGTTCGTAGGTTGAAGCTCAACCACTAAGCCACGCTGGCCAGGCTAAATAGTCAGATTTCTTATCACAAGTACCTTTTATTCAATTGCTGATAATCCCCCTGTCTTAAAGGGGGTATTTTTTCATTTCCTAGGCTAGGAGCTCCTGGAGCAGTTATAAGGATAAAGGCTGCACATTATATACAGTTTGTACCCGTAGAACCTTGTGCTATAAATAGAAAGCAGTTGCACTTTCACACTGGAATAATTTTGAACATAGTCATTTATGTAATTTCCTAGTTCTTATATTATTTTTATCATATAGACGTAAGTCAGCATTGATTGATATTTTCCCAATACTTCCCTAAGCAAGTGAGAAATATGTTAATAACTAAAATGGATTTGGAAAATTAAGCTGTGCCCAAGGACACAGTATCATCCTAGGAGATGACACAGTGGAGTCCTACGATAGCCTGCTAACTGAAATAGCAGCGGGGAGGAATAGGCAATGCCTCATGTGTGCACACAGTTCCCAGACAGGTTGAAACATTGTACTGTCATGGGGACAGAAACCTAGTCCCAATTAGAGTCACTTTACTCTTATTTATCCTCCCTCTTTTTTTTTCCTACTAAAACACATAGTTCCTCTTTTTAAAGAGAGCTGGCAAAGGCAGAGTGCCCATACCTTTTTGGGAGCTTACTCCTACATAAATGAGAGCATTTGTTTTATTCAGACAGGGACAAACCATGTCCTTCAGTAAACATCAGAAACAGCAAAGCTGAAGACTCTAAATCACTGGGTGCCACACCAGGCACTGAAAAAGAGGGGGGAAATGTAGAAGCTGAATCATTTAAAATTAGACAGCACCAAAGCACTTGAGAATATGCTGTAGGGAACAATTTTGCTTTGCATTAGGTAGCAGGATAGATACTTGTGTATCCTAAATTTATGATTTTTCTGTCATGGTAATGACATTCTGAAAATGGGGTACTGCTTTCTTGGGAGTAAGAGCCCTGCTACATCTGCTGACCTATGGAAAATTTCCCAAACATGCAAAGCCTGGGGGGAATTCACTTCCAGATGGCAGCAAGTATTTCTAGTTAGCGCTCCTCTCAAATGCCTGTCACTGCAGGTGAACAGCCACAGCCACTGACAGGGATCGATCAAGAGGGCAGCTCCAGTGCAGACAGTTGAAGTTGCCAGCATTCTTTGAGAATTCCTCCTAACTTTTGAATATTCAATTGTAGTTCACAGACATAGACAACTTGAAAGAATGGCCATGATATGTTTTTGTTGTTGCTTTAGTAAGTTGTAATTTTAGGTTGCCCTTGTCCCAATGACAATGCTTACGATGGCTTTTTACAAACAATAAGCATTTATGTTTAGTTGCTCAATTTCTAGCACTTGGCTGAGATATGAAAGGATTTTTTATCAAGGTATTTGTCATCAAGTCATTGTTTCTTAATCACCTTTTAAATGTTTATTTTTATTGAGATAAAATTCACATAAAATACAAGTAATCATTTTAAAGTAATACTTTTGTGTGATATTTAGTGTATTCACAATGTTGTGTAACAACCAGCTCTCTCCAGTTTTAAAACTATTAAATTTTTCCCTAAAAATACTCAGTATCCATTAAGCAATCATTTCTCAATCCCCCGGTTGTTGGAACTCCTAATTTAGGTTCCATCTCTATGGATTTGCCTGTTTTAAATACATGATATTTATATTTATTGAAACCATACAATATGAAACCTGTTTTTGGTTGCTTTCACTTAATATCAATTTTAAGGTTCATTCAAGTTGTAACATATCTGTGTTATCAGAGGAGAGCATGCCTTCTCTCGCCTGGTTTCTCCTAGGGGTGGAGTTATTGCGATATCCTGAGAATTTTCTGAGGCTTGCATGTGCAGATGCGGTATGCTAGCAAGTTTTATTTCCAAGGAGTTATATCTCTGGGTTTCCACAGTCCCATTTCCTTTAGTCCAGTCACAGAAGAAGTATAGCTGAGACTTCAGTAGAACTAAAATCAGAGCTTATATTCAAATTTTCATATCGGTATGGTAGAGAAGAAATTTCAATAGTTTCCTCTCCTCATTCAAGTATTAGAGTTATAAGAAACAAAAATATTATTTCACAAAGCAATTTCAGACGCTAATGTGCTTATTTACAAAGCTGAATGTGGGTATATGAATATGCGTACATGGTTTCTAGGAAGTCAGAGTAAACAAAAATTTTATTTAAAAACAAAAAAACAAAATGAAACACAAAAATTGTCCAATATTAAGATATTATTTATCACACTTCAGAATTGTACTAGGTATAGGGGACATAAAATTAAACCAAATAGATATGGTTCCTACATTCACAAACTTACACACAATGGTGGAGAAAGGAAACTTAAAAAATAACTATAATACATTATGTGTTATTGCATTAAAAGTGCCCTAACTTACATTGACTGGGAAAAAATTACAACTTTTATTAAAATACTAGAGGCCTGGTGCAAGAATTCATGCACCAGTGGGGTCCCTCAGCCTGACCTGCAGGATCGGGCTGAAACCGGCTCTCCGACATCGCCTGAGGGGTTCCAGATTGCGAGAGGGTGCAGGCCAGGCTGAGCAACTCCAATGGTGTACGATAGGTGCTGGGGACGGAGGCAGGAGGTTGGCCAGCCAGGGAGGGATTGCTGCAGGGCTCCAGGGCATGTCCAACCCTTCTCCCTCAGTCCCAATCTGCCAGACCCCAGCAGCAAGCTAACCTACAGGTCAGAGCGTCTGCCCCCTGATGGTCAGTGCATGTGATAGCTAATGGTTGAGCTGCCTTAGCATATCATTAGCATACTACATTTTGATTGATTAAATGAACAACCGGACTACCAGATATTTATCATATTAGGCTTTTTTATATAGGATGTAGCAGTAAAATAAAGCAATTATCAAAACTAATATAAATAGGACATCAGTCCCTAGGAAATTCTTTAGAAGACCAAGCACTAAAAGTGGGGCTCATTCTATGATTATGTTACATTTTCTTCATCTCTCTCATATGCTTTATATATATTTTAAAGCAGGTCAGTGAGCCTTCCCTCAAGAGCTCCAGCCAAGTTTTATTTGTACATATTATCAGAGAGGCAATGCTGTCACGCAGATGGCCCCCTGGTCTGGGCAGCTTGAGGAAAGTGCCTTTGTGTCCCTAATTAACTAGTGAACAACTGTGCTGATTGCTTTGATACATTCCAGCCTTCTGTTCTCTAACTTTTGATGAGCTATTTATTCAGCGGCAATACCTGCCTGCTTTACTGGCCCCAACATATTACTTTAAAGGGCAGAGCTATAGTGAGATTGACAAGGATTTTTCAGTCCCAAGGAAGAAGATCAGAAAGCACTAACCACAGTCAGATAGTTCACTTTAGATCTCATTGGTGAAAATATGAAGTCAATGACTGTGGCGTGCAAATATTTTCTGGCAGTAATTCAATGGGTTTAGAGCTCACAGTTCAATAATGAGCTGCCATACCAACTCCCCTTTGGTTCTAGGAGTTCTCAAATCTGTAGCGGTGTTTAAAGAAGCAAGTTTTCCAGGATTTTTACTCAACTCTTGAAAAGATTAGTAATAAATTAGATGATGACATACAGAGTAAATTAGAACATCAAATGATAGCAGAATAATAAATGTTAAAGAGCATGCCAAATTATACTTGACATACAAAAGAAAAATAAATGTTAATGAAGCCCAGAGCACCAAACTACCTTTGTGCATATAAATGTGTGAAATGTAATGGGAGGGCAAAATATTGGTAGCTTTTAAAATTTTTCCTTGACTGAAATTATAATGTGTAATGTAGACAGTGCAATGTAGACAGTCTCAAGACAATGTGATAAAATAACTATCTTTTTTCATGTATAAGTGCTTCAAACTAAAAAACATGACATTTCTGGTGTTCTTTTAAACAAACATACAAGTAAAAACTAAATTAAGTAAGAATTATTTTAAAAGTAAAATAAAAGAACACGTTCTACTATTCATCTATGCTGGAAAAAAATTGACTCTCAAAGCCCAAATTAAAATGTCTTGAGAGTGAACTCATCTTCTGCCAGGGTCCAGGGATTCTGATGCTGGGAATGCCCACATCAAATTATCTCTAAGGATCTTAAGGATCCTTTCATCACTCCCAAACCATCCCAAAATATCCATACTTCAGATCATCTGACTTCAACAAACACCATAGAGATCTTTTGTTATTATAAATTGACTGTTTACTAATTAAAATATATAATGTCTACTTTTTATTTTGAACCATGGGACTAGATTTGGACACAACCTCAAATAGACAACTCTTCTGTAGTATCTACTAGAGCTCATTAATCCGAGTGGCTGAAACTCTTAAGTTTCTTAAAAAGTGTGCAAGGCACAAACTTGAACTTACGTAGAGCCGCTAGATTTTCTTTTTAATCTTTTTACTTATATTAAGCTCCAATTTCTTCTCCTCAATGTTGTTTCACTCCTCCCAGTTGTGAGTTTATTTTTGTAGGAGATCAATATATTTACTGTGTGCTTATTATACAGTGGTGGGCAAAGATAGGTTTACAGTTGTAATGCAAATAAATAATACAATAATCAATACATAATAATACAGGAATAAACTCTGTTTCACATACTCACAACTATAAACCTAGTTTTGGCAATCCCTGTATGTTCACATTTGTGATAAACACTTTACATTGATTGTCTCCTTTAATTCTCAAAAGACTTGATGCATAGAAAATATTCCCATTTTTAAACTAGGAAGATGTTCAGAGGGTTAGACAAATTCTCTAAAATCATGCAGCTGGAAAATTTTAAAAGAGAAATTTCAACTTCAGTTTTTCTAGTCTGTGACTCAATTTTCTGGGGCCTGTCCTCTTTCTGACAAAGTCTTCATTTGGCAGCACTCTCACAAAATCATTTGGAAAAATGTAGGGTATAAGTTTAAGTGCACATTTTTTGTATTAAATTTATCAGGGTGATATTGGTTAATAAAAATACATAGGTTTCAAATGTGAAAACCTATGATACATCATCTGTATATTGCATTGTGTGTTTTTAAAAACTTTTTCATCTTTCATTACTTCTTCATCCTAAGTCTTCTGATTCAAGAATCAAAATACACAATGGATTTCTAATAGTTTAATTATTAGTTATTAATACACACACACACATATATATATATACAAATATCATAAACACATAGAAATATAGACTTATCAGATATTAAATACATTTAAGAACATTTATATTTTATCTAAACAAAAGTCCTCATGCCAGCATAAATTAAGATTCATGTTGGAATTTAGAAGTATAAAAACTACCAAAGAAAGCACAATTTTAAGTATAAAAAGTCATTATCAATGACTTTTTCTGTTCAGTAAAGCAAATCATGGGGCCATTACTTCTGGAAATGATTTGAATGAAGATGGCTTTTCAAAATACTGTCACTCTTTATGTATTAAGGACATTTGACTTTTCTTTCCCTTCCAAAGTATCATAGAAATTTCCCCCTGATCTTGTCCTGTTAACTGAAATGTAGCCTAATTAAGCCCATTCACCTGAGCATCTGCCCTTGGAAAACAGCTGAAGGGAGAACAGGTGTCACCAAGAGTAACTCAAGCCAATGAGAACTACAGCCAACAGCTCATCCTGAAATGGAAATCCCAGCCAGTCTACAGAGGTGCCACAAGTGGATGCTAGTGGACAGAGCATTAAAGCGCCTCCTTTCCATCACACAGTAATGGATTTTCCTACTTTCCCTTCAACTCCACCCTCCCAGTTCTTGGTTCCATTTCTAAGGGACTTCCATCCTTAGCCTTACAATTCTTCTATGATATATCTTAAAACTCTCCAAATTATTTCATCTTTCACAAATTTAACACTTAACTGTCTGTTGCCAGAGGAAATAGGTCCTTCTGTGGTGTTGCATGAACAGAATTGCAAGGACACTCATGTAGAAGGAGTTTTAAGTGACAGTGGCAAGATTTATTAGAGCAAAAAGCTATAGTACATTCTAAGAGGGGCAGAAAAAGGGAGGCTAGAGGATAGCAGCTTCCCCGAGATCCTTTTTAAGCTTCCATATATTTCCTTGGGTTTGGGAAAGAGCAGGCTGTCTTTTAAACTATCCATTTTCTTTCCTGGCTTCTCCAGGGCTATGCTGGTACCTTCCCCCTATCTCATCTTTTTCCTAGATTTTCTGGGGCCTGTGCCCTTTCTGATCTTTTCTCCCAAACTTTCCCAGACTAGTCCCCTCTCCCTTTTATGGTCACCATTTTGGTTCCTAGTACACATGCCTCATAGTTCTGCTTCATCATTTGGCTTCTACTGTGCCTGCACTTAGTAAAAGGAATTCCTTGCCATATTCTCTCTCATACTCCCTTCCCACCCCCATTAGTTGGGCAGACTCCCTGGGTGACAGAAAAGCCTGCCTGCCTTCCTAGTCAGACAAAGTTGCTTACTCCCCAGGGTGATTGTCTCACAAATGTACTTACCTTCCCCAATCCTAATTATTATCTTAAAAATATTTCCCTGTAACCAAGAATCAAACTTTTTCAGACTAAGTTTTTCTTTTTCTTTCTGGTAAATTTCCTAGTAGAACTATTTACACACTATGTAATACCTTTGCTGTGTGCCTTGAATAATTGCATCTGCTAGTCTATGACTCAATGCATCATTCTTTTACTCTACCCTATTTGCAGATCAGTTCAAAAAGAAAATTTCTTCACTGTATCACCAAAGTCTTTCTTGCTCATTTCTTGGTATCAAGGTCTATATGACAGAATAGGTCATTTAGGATTTGGTGACTGATTTATCGGGTTGTATAATGGGTACTGCTATTAATTGAAAATATATTCTATAATTGCATTTTTCAAGCACTACCTCCACTGTGGTAAGTAACCTCAACCCCAAGTAATAAGAAATGGAAGGACAAATAATAAATATATAGTGAAAGTATAAGTAATTTTCCAATACACTATTTACCTAACCTAAATGTGAACATTTTATGATATTATATTTGCTTTTCTGCAGGAGCTGTCCCAAGAAATAATTCTCATAAAAAATTTGTCCCCTAAAATAAGCTTTTTACCTACTAATAATAGAGAGAATTAAAATTTGATTGAAATTGATTTGTTATTTAAACTCCTCCAAAATTCTTATCTGGACTGATTTCTCCATCTCCAAGGTTTTCGGTCTCCATTTGTTTTTTTAATTGTGTTTTTACAGCAAAATAAACATTCCTATTTTGATAAGAGTGAGTCTTATAAAACTGACCATATTAGAATTCAGAAACAGAACTACAGATGATTCAAAGGTTGCATATCTTACTTCCTAATAAGACAACTAACAAATTGACATGGAATAAGAGGGCTAGAAGCAAACTTATTTGTTCAGTTTATTTACTCTCAGAATGCTTGGTTTGGTTACATAAGAAAAAACAAACAAAATTCTCAAAATGAAAATATTTTGTGGTTTTCCAGATATCTCTGGGCTTTTGTGAACTTCATTTATTTTGTGTCCAGTAGATCATTTCTGTGGACCGACCTGGTTTAACACAGTTTATTCAGAAATAAAATAATTATGACCATCACCTCAAAATTTATGCCAAAAATTAGAAAAATGTTTTAAAAATGCTGTCACTGTACTCCAGCCGGCCAGATCTAACGGATAGGCCCCTGCCAAACCCGGACTTGGTATTGTTCACAGATGGCAGCAGCTTCTTAGATGAAGGAAAAAGATGAGCCAGATATGCAGTGGTATCAAACTTTGAGACAATTGAGGCACAGGCCCTGCCTGAAGGATGGTCAGCACAGAGGGCAGAACTTTGGGCCCTCTCCAGAGCCTTAGAGCTCAGTAAAGATAAGCGTGCCAACATCTACACTGACTCCCGCTATGCCTTTGCTACCCTGCATATCCATGGGGCCATATATAAGGAAAGGGGGCTCTTGACAGCCGGAGTAAAAGGAATCAAAAATCAGACTGAGATTTTAAAGTTACTAGAAGCAGTCTGGGAGCCCAAGGAAATAGCCGTCATCCATTGCAAAGGTCACCAGAAAGGGAAAGACGCAGTATCAGAAGGAAACCAGCGTGCTGATGCCGCAGCCAAGCTGGCTGCTAAAGAACAAGTAGCACTGTCATGGATCATGTTGGCCCCCAAATTATCTGAACCTCCAAACTACACTCCTCAGGAAGAGAAATGGGCCCAGCAAGAAGGGGACAAGAGAACGAAGGAAGGTTTGTGGATACTCCCAGATCATAGGGTCTATGTCCCAGAACAGTTAGCCCATAAGGTAGTCCTCCAGCAGCATGAACTCTCTCATTTAGGGAAGACTGCCCTAGAAGCTTTGTTAGGCAGATACTACCTAATTGCCCGTCTTCCCTCCTTGTGTGCCTCAGTCTCTCAACGTTGCCTCCTCTGTGCTCAGAACAATGACAAACAGGGTCATGTAGGACTGATAGGCATTCAGTGCTGTGGGCAAGCTCCTTTTGAGGACTTAGAAGTAGATTTTACAGAAATAGGGCCTAGCAGAGGGAATAAATACCTGCTAGTTTTTGTTTGCACCTTTTCAGGCTGGGTTGAGGCATATCCCACTCGCACTGAAAAGGCGAGAGAAGTCACTAAGGCATTGCTGAAGGACATAATTCCACAGTATGGAATGCCTCTAACCATAGGGTCTGATAATGGCCCAGCCTTTGTATCAGAAATAGTACAACAGGTAGCTAAGGCTTTAGGAATTAAATGGAACCTACATACAGCTTACAGGCCTCAGAGTTCAGGGAAAGTAGAGCTCATGAACCAGACTCTCAAGCAGGCTATGGCTAAGCTATGCCAAGAGACAACCTTACCCTGGACAGATATCTTGCCTCTTGTACTCCTGCTGTGCCCCAAGGGTCAGGGTAGGTTTCTCTCCTTTTGAAATTATATATGGCATATCCGCCCCTTAATTTGGCCAAAGGGAGATTTGGGGGAAATAGGGAATTTAGAAATCCAGAAACAACTACAAGGACTTGGAAAAACTGTCTTTGAGGTACACAGATGGGTTACTGACCGACTACCCATCTCTCTAGGAACAGCTGTACATCCTTACAAACCTGGAGACCAGGTTTGGGTAAAGGACTGGAAAAAGGAGCCCCTCACACCTATCTGGAAGGGACCCTATCCAGTCATATTAACCACCCCCACAGCTCTTAAGGTTGCAGGACTGAATACCTGGATCCACCACTCCCAGGTGAAGGCAGCCCACCAGCCAAGTGATGCCCAGCCTGAGTGGAAGGTGACCTCTGACCAGAAACACCCCCTGAGGATCACTCTCAAGAAGACAGCGGATCTGGCCGATCAACCTGCTCCAAGGAATTTAGAAACGCCCTGCTGAATTCTCCCTAACACTAATCTTACTTTCTTATCTCCTCCTAAAGGTAATATGCTCTGGTATTTCTGGATAATCATTGGTTTTATCTTTCTAATAATTCTCATTTTGTCTTTTTATGAGTGTCGCTGGAACCTGAGACTAGTACCTGGAGGAAAACTCATCTGTTCTTGCTGGAACACAGAAGCACCATAAAATTACTGCTTCCCACACAGCAAGGAAACAAAGGCCTCATCATGGATTGCTGGACTGCACCTTGTCATGCTATCCTTGGCTACATCTGCCTTGCAGAAATATCCATAATACTGCTCTTTGTCCTAGTGGTTCACTGTTTTGGACCCCACTGAACAGAAATAGAGGGAACAACATGCTCACACTAATCCTATGGCATGTTATGACTCCACTACCAAATGCATGTGGAGGCCGCGGGGAATTGTATTGGATGGAAAAAAATGATAGGACCTGTCACAGCCAATGTGCAGCTAATTAATGTTGCTCCTATTTGTTTCAGCAGTACCCAGGCCCAACATCCAACAGGTTGCCACCCAAATGAACTATGCAATTCTCTCCTCAAGGCTGAAACCACCTACCCCCAGTGCTCCTCTGCAGGAACATTCTACGTGTGTGGAACCGCTGCTTGCCTCTGCCTGCAAACTGGATGGGAATGCCTTTAAACTTCATCATCCCTTTTCAGCTGGAAGTAGTTAAGAGTGGTCGTCGTCCATGTTCACCATAACATCCCGTAGTCCTTGTACCACAAGACTAAGAGAAGCTTGTGGGACAAGCGGGGGGGGGGGGGGGGGGGGGCGAAATGAGGAGGCAAAAAGGGCTAATTCCAATGTAGCCCTGATATTTGGGGCTAGTGATCTGAATCCAGGCTAGTTAGACATTCCTGATAGCCTATAATTAGGTCACTGCCTCTTTCCCAGACACTGGTCTTGCAGAACCAGTTACAAAGGCCATTGGAATATGGACAGTGCACTGGCCAGAGGGAAGGCTCCTAACTCTGATGCTAGGCCAGACCACCAGATATGGCCTGGAGACCCCCAACACCTGGGGGCCTTCTTGAAAGGCCCGCGAAAAGGACCGGAAGCATGATCCATGCTTGTGGGACAAAGAGTACAGGGAGGGAGATATAAGGGAGGGCCCCATGCGTGTTCCTTCACTCAGATTTGGAAGGCTGTTCCCTGAGTCCGCTGGCGTTATTAAACAGTGTCCCTCCAACTTCCTCAAAAGCGTCCTTGGTCTTCTTGGTCTTCTGCAACAATTTTACTTCATCATAGCCCCAAAACACAAGAGCAGTGATGCTGGCAATTCAGATATGCCAGAGAGAAGCCTTAACCTTTTGCACTCGGATGTTGAGTGTGACGGTTATTGAATGTATCAATAATTTGAAATATAAAAAAATCCAAATAAATTAGTTTGTATGAAAAGAAACTCCAGTTTTTTATTCTACTGCCGCACTTTGTAAAATCTGGGGTATTTAAAAAATTAAATCCCGAGTAGAATAAAGGAATCGAGAAAAAAAGCAAGCAAGTGCAAAGGGTTAAAGTGCTACCTTTAAGTGAAAAGGTGAGAACAGTATAATAAGGTATTTTGAGAGACAAACCATTTTCATATAACTTCTGTTACAATATGTTGTCATAATTTTTCTATTTTTTAAATGTATAGTTCTTAATATCTTACTGTGCCTACATTATAAATTAAACTTTATTGTAGGTATTCATGTATAGGGAAAAACATGATATATAGGGTTTGGTGCTAGCCGCTATTTCAGGCAGTCACATAGAGTCTTGGAACATATCCCCACAGATAAGAGGGGACTATTGTTTTAAGCCATTGAGATTTTCAAGTTTTTTTCTTCCAAAGACTAACTGAGCCGATCAGGACTAATACAAAAATCAGTACTGGATCAGAAGAACTTCCTTAACAAACCACCTAAAATATGTGGCACTGGCTTTAAGGTCAAATATTTGGTGGCGAGAAAAATTGTATCAGAGACTAGAGGGACAGTGATGCATGCCGTGCAGTGGTTAAATATTTAGAAAATAATATGTGATAACTTAGAGGGAAGATACTGTACTTACTAAGCTTTATCTTCAAATGAAGAGTTGAAAATCCAATGTTAGTAGCATGAGTTTGTTTCAGTTGGTTGCACTTAACAGGATAATGGAAGAGAGATGAGCCCAGGGAATAGCTAGGTTTTTGCAAGCAGAATTTAAAGTAAATACAGAATTTATAGAATCAAATGGCTTTCTGGGTTTGAAGTTTAACTGATACCTATCTTCACTTAATAATATTCAAACCTGACAAAACTGTTGAATAAGAAAATGGTTTATTAAACATAGGCCAAAGGACTAATATCAGAACATAGGTTTCACACCCATTTTAAAAACTCTAAGTCGATATAAAACAGTCTTGCAAATTTTTTTCAGTTGGAAAGATATGGCTTAGCAAAACCAACAACAACACCAACACATTCCTCTCCAATGTAAGCACGGAAGGCTTAAATGATCCAAATTAAGTCCGTGGAACATGGTTCAAGAATTAGTGTGTCTCTTTGTTATCAGAGAATTGCATGGGTACAATTTCTCTGTTGCTAGTGGGAGTGGAGTTCTGACCATATTCTAAGAAAAATTATTTTCTAAGACTCACATGGGAGGACGACGGATTTTTATTTGTATAGTTATATCTCTCCATTTGCAAAGTCCCATTTCCCTTAACCCAGCCCTAGAACATGTGCAGCTGGGGCTTCAGCTGAGCTAGAAGCAAAGCCCGTGTCCAACGTTTCCATTCCATGGTGGAGCTGGGTCCAGCAGAGCATCAGGCTAGTTGCACCCCATTAGTCTACTAGGTGGGTCCACATGGCCATGAGCCATATAGGTGAACGCAGGAGAGTGTGCCCCCTGCAACGAGAGAGCCAGGAGCGAAAGGGGGTAAAGAGAGGGAACCCCCTTTGTTTAGGAACTGATGTATTTCAGATTTAGGGCCCTTGCAGTGACTATGTCTGTTCTGGGCAATGACCTGATCCCAGGTTTGACTGATCAGTAATCACCTCTCCTATGTCATTCAGACCTTACTGGGCATTTGTCTATTGTCTGTCCCCCATCCCACCCTAGACCAGTGGGGAACAGACCTGAAGAATGTTAAACTGCAGCTTTCTGGCAAAGCTGTACAAATGGCATGCCTATATTATCTGGCCTTCCATTTGTGCCTTTCCTGTTATTAACAACCAGGTTATTACACAGGTCTCATATTTACATGAGACTCACAGCAATCAAATGGATAAGAAATTAATTAACTTTTTGAGAGAATTGAATAGAGAAACCATGGACTCAAAATAATTGTCTGAAAGTTAAAAATTATATGGACAAGAAACAGATAGTCAGCTACAAAAATAGTTTATATAATAACAATAAAATGCCTCTGCCTTCTTACTGGCAACATTAAATTATTCAAGGAAATTATCAATTAATTTTAGCTATACATAAATTTATGTATAAATTCTTCATGATTTTTCCAACAAGAAAATGCATCGTTATCTAGTAGTTATTGGTAATTATTACCTCCAATCTATATAACATGAGAGTAAATGTATATACTTTCTTCTACCTGTGCTTTCCTGTAATTGGAGAAGCAGTAAACTAATAATGGGCACAGATTCAAACCTTTGTGATAACTTAAATCTTTTGTACTTTTGGATTGCTTTGTCTAAGGTATAGTGTAGTATGGAAAATGTTTCAAATGTCTTTCAAAATGCAAATTCAGAGAAAATATTTAAAAAGGAATCTTTCACTGTTTTAATAACTGAAGATTAAAGCAATGTTTTCCATTTTCTAGTTATTTTTCCACTAGAAAACATTGCTTCTCTTTAAAGCATGCTCTAATTTTAGCAGCAGGTACATTAGAATATTTCAGGTAGGACATTTTGGTAAATATGCCCACAATACAAACTTGCATATGTCGTTTCACGTTGCTAAGACTGACTGAATCAGGCTGTGAGCCCCATTCTTCCTCACAGCGGTAGACAGAGTAAGAAAACAGAAGACAATAAGGGGGAAAGGAAACACAGGCTTTGTATTACATTGTATATAAAACCAGGTAAAACTGATCTCAGGACAATGCATACGTTTGATGCAGTGCTAGCATCTCTAGTAGGGAAAAACAATTCAGTAATAAAAGTAGAAAATGTTCAAAGAAAAAAACACAAGACATAGTTTATAGTTTAAATAAAAAATCTGTTCAGACTACATTTTGAATGTTCAAAAACCAAGTAAGCTAACCACAAGCTATATGTTTTCTTGTCAAAGGAATGGTTTAAAAATCCATCAGTATTAAATGGGTACATTTGTGCACATGACTGCACTTTTGTAAAATGAATAACATTGAAGAGTGCCTTTTGACATTATTTTAAGCTAGAATCTGTAATGAGATTGTTGAGTCAATTATGAGTAGCTTATCAAGCAATGAATTACTTAGCCATCCACATGGAAACACATTTAAAAAACATGTTCAAGAGTTTAAAATAAGCTTAAAAATGGATCTGAAAAAATTCAGTACAAGTGACAAGTATACACAGAACTGAAGAGAACTGTAGAATATATTTAAGGATTCCTATATTTTACAAGGTTCACTTAATGTGGCCAACAAAAACGTGAAAAGATGCTCATCATAAGTAATCATCAGAGAAATGCAAATTAAAATCATAATGAGATATCACCTCCCACCTGTCAGAATAGCTGTCATCATTAAATCAACAAATGTCAAGTGTTGGTGAGGATGTGGAGAAAAAGGAACCCTCATGTACTATAGGTAGGGATACAAATGAGTGCAGCTACTATGGAAAATTGTATGAAGTTTCCTCAAAAAATTAAAAATGGAACTGCCTTTTGACTCAGCAATTCCACTTCTGGGAATATGTCCTAAGAATCCTGAAACACAAATCAAAAAGAACATATGTACCCTTATGTTCATTGCAGCATTAGATATATATATATATATATATAAACCCTAATATACAAATAGACCAAACAGCAGAACAACCAAACAACTGAACAACCAAACAACTGGTCGCTATGATGTGCACTGACCACCAGGGGGTGTGCATGGAACTTGGTGGGCATTGGCTGCAGCGCGATGGTGGAGCAGGTGAGCAGAGGCACCAGACCAAGGAGGGGTGCCAGCTCTTGTCATCGGGGGGAGCCTCTGGTGGTTACTGAAAATTCTTTGCTCCTGTACGCCACAGTCCCACCCAGGGCTCGCACCCCCTGCTGGTGCCGGAGCCACCGCTTACACCTGCTGCCGCCAGCACTGGCCCTGATCACTCAGCACTGTCAGCAGGTGTGAGCGGTGGCTGCCAGCCCCAATCGCCCCTGAGGGCTTCTCTACCTCCCCCTGCTCCTCAGGGGTGATCAGGGCAGCAGCCACCACTTGCACCCACTGACAGTGCTGGTCCCACTCGCACCTGCTGCTGGCGCCGGCCCCAATCGCTCTGTGCAATCAGCGGGGCCGGCCATCAGCACATGGGAGCTGCAGCTTCAGGAGCGGGGTTGCCAGCAGACAGGGGACCAGGGGCCGCGGTGAGAGGGTCTGGGCCAGGGCACAGAGGATGGGCCGAGACTGTTCCCACTGCAGCCTCATGGCCCACAATTCTTTTCATGGTGCACGAATTCATGCACTGGGCCTCTAGTTTACAATAGCCAAGATTTGGAAGCAGCCCAAGTGCCCATCAGTAGATGAGTGGATAAGAAAGCTGTGTTACATTTACACAATATAGTACTACACAGTCATAAAAAAGGAAGGAAACCATACCTTTTGCAGCAGCATGGATGGTCCTAGAGAGTATTATGTTAAGTAAAATAAGCCAGTCAGAGAAAGACAAGTACCATATGATTTCACTTATATGTAGAATCCAATAAACAAAATAAACAAACAAACACATTAGAAACAGACTTATAGAAAACAGAGAACAGACTGATAATTGTCAGAGGAGAAGGAAGTTGGGGGACTGGGTGAAAAAGGTGAAGAGCCTGGCAGGTGTTGCTCAGTGGTTCAGCATCAACCCATGAACCAGGAGGTCCCAGTTGGATTCCAGGTCAGGTCACATGCCCAGGTTGTGGATTCAATCCCCAGTAGGAGGTATGCAGGAGGTAGCATTCTTTCGGCTGATCATTGATGTTTCTATCTTGCTCTCTCCCTCTGCCTTCCTCTCTCTGAAATCAACAAAATACATATTTTATAAAAAGTGAAAAGATTAAACAAAAAGAAACCAGACACAGGAAAAATAAATAAAAGTTATACTTTTTTGTTTTGATATGAAATGAGTATATCCTATATAATAAAAGGCTAATATGCAAATTGACCCAACAGAAGGACCAGTCGCTATGATGCGCACTGACCACCAGGGGAAAGAAGCTCAATGCACAAGCTGCCCCCTGGTGGTCAGTGCGCTGCCACGGGGGGAGCACTGCTCAGCCAAAAGCCCTGAGCCGGGCTCACGGCTGGCGAACACAGCAGTGGTGGCAGGAGCCTCTCCCACCTCCACGGCAGTGCTAAGGATGTTTGACAGAAAGCAGGCCTAAGCCATCAGTCAGATATCTTCTGAGGGCTCCCGGACTGGGAAAGGGCTCAGGCCGGGCTGAGGGACCCTGCCCCAGTGCACTAACTTTTTGCACTGGGCCTCTAGTTTTAATAGTTACAAATTATATATTATATCAAATGCCTTACCTTAATGTCTCTACCTTTTCAATTTTGCCATGTAACAATGAAATTGTGAAATTATTCATACATAAAAAAAGAACCAGAGGTGTTTATTCATTCTTACCATACTATAGGTAATATGCTAGTCAGTTAGCAATAAAGTACTATTACACAGATGCAGAGCAGCATAGTAGCAGCAAAAGGCAAATAGAGTCTGATGAATGATATTAGAAGAGTGTTAGGAAATGCCTCATTTGGCTCTAACTACAGACAGTTCCTGAGAGAGGACTGGAGTGCTAGTAGTTTATCGGTTAGTGATTCTAAGAAACACTAGTAGGTTTGGAGGGAAGTGAAACCGAGAAAGGAAGGAGGACTACACGGGTTTGTTAAAGAGCAAGGTACTATTTGGGTAACCTGAAATCTGAGAGATTGGGTGGTACGCTTAAGGTTGCTCATCCCAGTGCCAATATTTGACCTTGGTCAGGGTATCTCAAGGACTTCAGCTCCATGGCATTTCTGCCAGGCCAGCACTCACAGGTCCTCGCAGTAAGTCATAACCAGATGGCAAAGAAATCGTGAGAGAGGTAGAGTCATGGACAGGCTAGTGACAGCATTTGTTATAGAGATGTACAGAAATGTACTTACACCAAAAGAATACGGGCTCAGGGAAGAATTGATGTCCCTTCCAAAAGGAAAATTAAATGATCCGAGTTCTGAAAGATAATGGGAGTTAGCTACAAGAAGAATAAAGTAGGGCAATACAAAAATAAATAAATAAATAAATAAATAAATAATCCAAATAAAGTGCAGCGTACCAACTTCAGAAGACTTTAGGTTAATATTTTTTGTTTCTTTTCGTGCTTGTGCTTGCTCTGATGAGGTAGGGAGAAAAGAGTATACATATTTTACATTTTAATGTAGACTTTTCTTTTATATTCTGTTTTACTTTAGCAAGTTATCCTGAAAATTATGAGAAGCCCAGGAGAATGTTGAGAAGAGCTCTTTTCAAATCCTGCACTCTCTTTTTCTTCTTCTTCTTCTTCTTTTCAAATATTGAGTCTGCTCAGTGTCAGACATTTTATCAGGTACCAAATAAAATGGTAAAAAAGGTAAGCATAGTTGCTGTCTTTGTGCAACTGGGGAAAAGACAAATCAGTAGGAGTTTTCAGTGTTATACCTGGTATGCTAGGAAGATGTAAAAAGGGTATCGATACTGGGTTGAATAGGGTCCCCCCAAAAAAATTTATTCCTAACTGTAATCTCGGAATAGACTTTATTTGGAAAGAGGATCTTTGAAGGTGTAATTAGTTAAATTGGCGTCATAATGGGTTAAGATGGGCCCTAAATTCAATGACTGGTATCCTTATAAGATGGCCATGTGAAAGTACAGACATACTCAAGGGGAAGAAGTCCATGTGATGATGGAAATAAGGATTGGAGGGATCCATCTACAAGTTCAGAATGTCTGGGACTGTAGTAACCACCAGGAGTGAGGAGCATGGGCCATTTTCGCCCTAAGGCTTCAGAGGGGCCAAGGCCCTGCAGCACCTTTTGGACTAGCCTCCAGAATGGTGAGAGGATAAATTTCTTTTGTTTTAAGCCATTCATTTGTGGTATTTTGTTAGTGCAGCCCTAGGAATGTAATAGAGCATCAAACTTAAACCTGAGGAAAGTTTACTAGAATGGCTAGGAAAGGGAGGAAACATTTCAAGCAAAATGAAACAAGATGCATAAATATCCAGAAGAGAGAAAGAAGGTTGTGCACATGTATAACAAACATATTTTTATTATATGGAAGATTGAAACCTGCGGTCAAGAGACTAAGCCAGGGAGGAATAATAGGGATTAGATAATAAAAGTGCTTATAGGTTGGGTTAAGGATGTTAGAACTTTATCTTCAGGGCAGTAGGGAGTCATCAAATGATCTTAAACAGTGAAAGCATAGAATCATAGTTGCAGTTGATAAAGTTCACTACAAATACATTGTATTCTCCACAGGGGAATGGACAGATGGGGGAAAAACACTAGTCCGGAGGTTGTTTTGAAAACAAAATGGAAAGTAATCATTATCTTAACAAGGAGGGAGCCGAGTTAGTGGGGATGGAGACATGTGGAAAGATTTGAGAGCCATTTATGAAATGGAAGTTTGACAATTTGATGACTGTTAGGATGTAGACAGTAAGGGAGAGAATAAAATTGAGGATGTTCAGATATCTGCTTGGACATCTATGAACAGCGACAGTCACTGATTTAGAACAAAAAGAGAGAATAAGCAGGTACGTGAGGAAGAGCTGATTTTAGGTCTGGACATAGCAAGTCCAGATATCCATGGAATATATAAGTGAATAGGTCTAATGAGCAGTTAGTTCTGGGTATGATGCTCAAAGAAGAGATATTTGGGCGGGAACTTGATCAAGGAAATAATCAGAAGAATAGCGCAATGACTAAAATGCTAAGTGGGAATCGGTCTAGTGATAAGGATTTAGATGAGAGGAGAGATTAAAAACATATTAACGAATTGAAATATACAGGACTTATTAGAGAAAGGAACATTTCTAGAAGGAGGTGTGGGAATACTATGTTTTATTTTGGGAGAGACTTGAGCATATATGTATGTTAAGAGACAAATACTTGTGAATATGGACGGACTAAAAACAGAGCTGAATGAGATCCATGAGCTGTTAAGAAAATCAGATTGACAAAATAGGTCTATTGTAAAGAATAATTACAAACCAATGAGGCATACAAATACCAAAATGTTTCTTGAAGAAAGTCATCGCCAGGATTTACTACCTGACAGTATGTATAGACACCCTCAACAATATTATATCTTCATGTACAAAATCAAAAGCTGTCCCATTTTTCTTTTTAACAGCATCTTAATGGTAGAGGAAAATGATAATATGGGATCGTGAGGGGTGGAAAAAATTTGCAACATGGAAAGATGTTTAAATAATAAAAATACCCGTATTAATCTTTCTAATAGCTTTCCTGCCAGCTGGTCTTGAGATGTTTTATCACATATTTCCGGGCACTAGCAGGATTTATACAGTCAATACTAGTAGAGCTGGCCTGGCCTTGGTACTCACTACCTCATTCATAAATTTAGAGAGATCACTAGGGGCATGGAAATGAGGCACAAGTTTCAATTTTCAAACATCTCCTGTGAAGAAAGAGAAAGAGAATATACAGGTGAAAATTAGAATACTTTTGAAGGTGTAGGATTTAAGAGTGAGAAAGAGAGATGGAACCTGCTGGTGTCTAATTTCTCTGGCGGGTAAAGGGTTAGGTTAATTGCTGAGAATGAGGGCGGAGGAGGATTGGTTTAAAGCACAGGGAGGATGGTGAATTCTTAAAATAACAAATTTGAGATAAATAAGGTTGGCATGCAAAACATTACAATGCAATTTTGGAGACCTCATAATGATTCCATAATATATTTTATCCGAAATGTAGTAGAAGTTGCTGGTGTTGGTAGAAGGAAGTGGTGAATCATAAAACACTGAGTAGCTCATGTTGAGTCTGTGATTCAGCAAATGAATGGAGTCTTTTGCAATCCCCATCCTGGTTTAGTTAAGGTAAGGTGCTGTTTGCTAAAACAGTATTGTCCAAGGACAATGATCGTTCACATGCGCACTTGGAAATCATAGCCCATAATATAATTAAGTATGAAAAAGGCAGCTTTCCTTTTTTTGTCCTGTTTCATTCTGCTCTTTCCATTTACATTTCTTTATAATTTTTTCTTTCTTCCTTTCCCTCTTTTGTCCTTAACTTGTTATTTTTTTCCTTTTTCTTTATTTGTACATTCAGAAAATGATTTTTAGCTCTTGTAGACTGCTTTTATATACTTCAAATTTATATATATTTGTCATTTAAAAAGTCAAATAATACTTTCAGACTTATAAGAAAAGCACTTATCTTCTAGACTTACCATTCTTACCCATAGTCCCTTGACAATCAAATACTTTACTTGTTTGAACAACTGCTGCTGGTATTTATCAATTTTTATCGATTTAAAGTTTGGATCTTAACTTTTTACTCAATATGGTCTTGAGGATTTAACTCTCTTGTGCCTGCCACTCAGGAGTGCATTCCCCACTCCTCTTCTCCTGATGTAATTCTAACACGATATTTGTTTTATATTAACTTTTATTTAGGATTTTACTTAGGGTTAACTTCTAAATATTAAGAACAATATTTGTTATATTCACTTTTATGTTTGCTATGTAAATATTGTTCAGAGCAGAGACAACTTCTTTTTTCTTGTCCAACTTTTTATTTTCATGGGGGTTAATAATTCTCTAGATACTTCTTTGGCTGAATTTTTTTGGTACCCTACCACTAACTCAGCATCGAAGTACTGATAGAGGCATACATCTCCTCTCAATATGGTGAAACTCATCTAGGAATTTACTAGTTCCAGTTGTGTACTTTTGCCTTTCTCAAACCTGCCACCTTTCTTTCCCAGTGTATTCTGATGCTCTTGAACTCTAACAGCTCTCATTTGGGATTTTGTTCATAATCAGCTTTGGGATTCTATTTATCTCTTTCATATATAAGATATATCTTTTGCCATCCTTTGCTCTTTTGCATCTTTCATTGCAACACAATCTAATAGTTGTTTCAAAGAAAAAAAAATGCACTGGGGAAATTTAAACAGGCAAGAAAGACTTAATCTCCGGGCTATTGCAATGGGGGAGTGAGGACAGAGTTCTGCCTGTGCTCAACTCCACTGTAACAAAGGGCTGGAAAGTTTTTGATTGGTTGGGTGGGAGGAATCCTAGGCCACCTCGGCTTGCTAACTGGTTTCATCCAAAGGATAATAAACTCCCCATATCTTTGTGACAAAACGTACTTCTGCAACTTGGAGGAATGTGCTTGCCTGAGTTAGGCTCCAATTCTGCCAGGGAAATGGGACATAGGAGTACTATCTTCCTTGATTACATTTCAAAGAGATGGCTCCCAGGTCCTAGAGAAAGATATGCCTGGGCTGTAAAACTGCCAAGAGTCTTTTAAAAAGATTTACATCTCAAAGAAGCAGAGACATAATTTACAATTATAAGTTCTCTAAAGTAAATGATGTTAGAAAAGGTCAGGGACCTAGAGGAAGGAAGAAGGGTGTTTAAATTTTACTGTCCCTGAGGAGAATGTTAAAGTCTTCTTGGTGGGTTCCCTCAGAAAGTTACTTGGCTGGTTTATTGAAACTTTTTTGAAAGATTATGTGTATTACCCCTTAATGATAGCTTGTTTTAGTGCAGAATTTTAGATTGATAGTCATTTTTTCTCATAACTGAGGAGGTATTGTTTTATTGTCTTCTAGTTCCCATACTATTAAAAAGTTGAGTGCTATTCTCATAACATGTGCATGGCTTTTTTTTTTTTTTGGTTTGTTTTTGCTTTCTGTAAGATTATAGTCTTATATTTTGCTTTTGTAGTTCTGAATTTTTATTAAAATATGTTTTTGTGTGGAACTTATTTAATTTATTATGCTATGTATTCAGTTTGGCTTTTTTTTTTTTTTCCAATGACAAAGTACATACTTTAGTTTAGGGAAATATCCTTATATTATTTCTTTTTTTTTTCTCTCTCTTACTTCTATATTAGTTGACTGTTGAAACTTGTAAATTGATTATTTTTAAAAATAGTTTTATTTCTTCCTATATTTCCATTTAACTTTTGCTGTTGCTGTTCTTTCTGAAGTCTATCCCTACCTTATGCTTCAATTCGTCTCTAGTTTTGTGGTGGTGCTTGTTTCTTAAGTTGGCCTTCTTTTTATAATTTCCAGCTCTTTCTCCTTGTTGGTATTTTCTTTGCTGTAGTGCCTTTTGTGCACAACAGAAGGAGGATTGGTTAAAGCACAGGGATGATGGTGAATTCTTAAAATAGCAAATTTGAGACAAACAAGGTTGGCATGCAGAACATTACAATGCAATTTTGGAGACCTCATAATGATTACATAATATATTTTATCAGAAACTTATGCAATGTCAGCACATTGCTCTGATGATTAGTAGACATGAAGTTTCCCACTACTCCCTACAGAGACCCTATTTCCTCCAAATTACTCTTTGTTTCTTTTATCTATTTTTGTTTGCATGCTTGTTGCATTTTCCTTTGTTTTATTTGTCTCTTTCTTTCATATTCATGGCTTTCCTCAAATTTCTGCTGATTATTATCTGCCATTTCCATTTATGTGAGGCACTGAAAGTGAATTTAAGCTCTTTGTGTGTTGACAAGATTTGTTTCTATTAGGCCTCCCTCCAGGAGGATATAGTAGAGACTCAGCAAACCTATTGAACTGTCTCTAAACGCAGAGGTTTATAGCACTTTTCTTTAATATTTTTGGTTGGGGAAGTGGGTTACAAGCGAATATAGAGACCTTTACCTCAAATGACCGTGTTCATTTTCTCGCCTCACCTCTGCTCTCAATTTGACCTGAACTCCAGGTGCAGTGTCTCTCCAGCTACCTTTCTCCCAGTGTATAACCTCCTGTTTTCCCTCATTATCAACAGACACAGTTGCCAAGTGCCAGGGCTCCTGGCTTTTGGCGGTCCAGTTGCTTCTTCTAAAGACTTTCATTCAGTGCTGGCTGTTGTTCAAGGTTCTGAGTCTTTCCCAAGTCTGCTTCTTGTGCGTTCTTCCCTGTGGTCCTGCAGATATCATCCTCTTTTATTTTATTTTTATTGATTTTATTTTTTTACCAAGTCAGGTATCACATGTCTGTCAGCTTGCCATCTTCAAAATTTGGTTGAAATACATTTTTAACTTTTTCCTGTTTATGTTGTGATGGAGGATATGCTTTTTAAAAAATTCTTAAATGTTTTTTTATAGATTTGAGGAAGAATTATACATAAACACATGTATTCAATCATTAAATCTGTGATGCTTTAAGTCAAATAAACATTAATTTTATGATATACTAGAGGCCTGGTGCACGAAATTTGTGCATAGGGGGTATCCCTCAGCCCAGCTTGCACCCTGTCCAATCTGGGACCCCTTGGCGGATGTCCCACTGCCCTCTTGCAATCCGGGAATGCTGGCTCCTAACCACTCACCTGCCTGCCTGCCTGATTGCCCCTAACTGCTTCTCCCTGCCAGCCTGATCACCCCCAACTACCTTCCCCTGCTGGCCTGGTCACCCCCAACTGCCCTCCCCTGCTGACCTGTTCGCCCACAACTGCCCTCCCCTGCCAGCCATCTTGTGGAGGCCATCTTGTAATGACAATCTTGTGATGATGTAAGGGCACCACATGAAGGCATGAGGGTACGATGGTGCGAGAGCCACTTAGGCTTTTATTAGTATAGATTCAAGAAATATTACCCTTTACTATTTTCATATTATAATAAGTTGCGGGTTGAGCAATCTGCCACATAGTTTGTAGTTAGACTGTTGATTTGTTTTGGTGGGATTTTTGCTCAAATGAATAAGATGTAATTGTGATATTCTTTAAAAACATTTCAAGTAGTGAAGAAATTTAAATATGAGAGATTTGAACCAGAATTTAAGCATACATTTCAAAGTTTCTGATAGAATATTTGAAAAAATTTATTCTTTACAGTGATACATAAATATGGAGATTAATGCTGAAAGAAAACATTGCAGATTTTTTAAGTTTTGTGATATAGGTAACTCTAACTATACTTTTTTCTATATATAAAGTGTATACTTAACTGTAAGTATATATTTATATACATACACATATATATTTATGTATTTTTATAGTTTGGTAAGATTTTTAAAGTAATGCTATATACTACCAAAAGTTCTGTAATTATAGTTTACACAGGTATCCTAAACCACTGGAACAAGAGGAACCAATGTTAAAAGGCATGGAGAAAATATTAAAAAAACAAACAAAACAAAAAAAATTGAGCATTTGATAAGAAAATGTATATTTTATATCCCCCAAAATAAATAATAAAGATGATTCACTAGCAGAAATAATGTGATTTGGAGTCTCTTTTCTTCTAACTGACTCTTATAGTTTAGAAATATTTTTTTCATGAAGAATACAGTACTATGCTATATTTGTTTAAAGAATAGTTTGTTGATTTTTAGAGGGAGGAAGGGAGAGAGAGAGAAACATCTATGTGAGAGCTCAACGTGGATCATGGCTGCCTCCTGCCTGCTCCCTTCTGGGGATCAAGCCTGCAAACGGGGCATGTGTTCTTGACCAGTAATCAAACTGGCAACCTACTGGTACATCTGACAATGTCCAGTCAACTGAGCCACACAGACCAAGGCTACAATTTTTAATTTTTTATAAAATATTTACTAAATTTTATATAGTAAGGATATAAAACATATTTGATTAAAATTTTATGTAAGATTATACAAACTTACATACATGTATTATTTTCATGAGATATTGGGAAATTATGTCACTCAGTTATTAAATTAGTTAGGTTTAATAATCAACACTTTCTCAACTATGCAATTTTTACAAACCAGAATATTTGGAAATTAATTTCAATGTGTCATATCCTCACATTAATATAACTGCATTAACATAAAACCAGAAATCACCTGATAGATTCTGTGACTGATTAATATATTTGAATTATTATTTTCTATCTCCCCTATAGCACATCATTCCACACATTTTTTCCAAAGTGCAAATTTGGGTTGTTATTTAGATTTCTCATTATCCTTAATCACAATATATGGTCTGTAATCTTAAATTATAGAGGAATAACCAAATCTTTACTACATATAAAGAGAGAAGCTGAAGTCCAAAGTCTAAATTAACTAGAAAATGGATTAAGAGTTATTAAAAATCAGTATTATTACAATAAAAATATATTAGGTATAGGGTATTTTCAGGAGAAAATTAAATTGTTGTGGTTCTTTGGTTGAAATAGTTGGGATTCTAGTGAGTGGGGAAAAAATTCTAAGCCCTATCATGAGGAAGAAAAAAAGTTGCTACTTGAAAATCAATAACAACTCTTTCTATAACTATATTAGCTTATATTAGCTGGACTGAAAGTCACATTAAGTCAAGATAGTGATTGCAATGTGAGCACTGCCACCGGTTTGCACCATTTTCTTTCCATTATATTCCTATACCTTATATTAGTGCACTGTTTTGAATTTAGAGATTGGACATAAAGACAAAATTTGGTTGCCAAACAGGAAATGTCCGCAAATGCATTTTAAAATGCCGTCCTGTCTGCTCCTGTGGTGATCATTCTGCCCTTGTGTACAAGACCACATACATCCTTACGGTCCTCGCTCTGACACTGGGAAAGGCGTCCGCGAGGACGCTGTGCGGCAGCTCATCCCTCACCGCACGCCTGGGCAAAGCTGATTGCACAGTATCATTCTCTCCTCGTAACGAGAGGGGCTACCTCACTTGTCACAGGCGACCGAAGGTCGTCAGCTTTCATCAGTGGATCCTGACAACTCGGAAGGAATGATTCACCTAAAGGAAGCAGAGGGCATAGCATTTTAAAAGTGATCTCTAAAGACTGATTATGTCTTGTCCTTGACACCCTGCCAGGGGCTAGATACATCGAACATTTGGGATGTAATGGAGCCTACAAATCACCAGTTGCCTAGACTCTCCCTGGGCCTACAAGGGGATAGCATGCTTGACTTCCGTTCAGTTTTTATTATATGTTGTAAACTTTGGACTGCTCTGATGTGCCTTGTCGTCGATGTGTCAAGATTGGACTCTGACAGGGTGTCCGACCTGATTGAAATCAAGAATGCTCTATCGGATCTTATAGAAAATAAGGGGACAGCTTCAGCTGTAGGACTGTGGGCAATGGAATACGTTTCATAATCTTGGCGTTGAAAAAACAGGACTTATTTTAAGAGCATTTTAGTCGGAGCGAAGAGGCTTCCCCTGGCCTGCAAAATTATTACTGAATCACACATGATAAAAATTCAAAAACTGTGAAGCTGCAAGTTGTACCTTTTGCTTTTAAAAAGGGCTAACTTTGCGGGTGGAAATGTTTCCATCCGACACCTGCTGCTAACTGGTGTTTTGTTGTTATTGCCTTGCTGCCTTTGATGTAAATGATTTTTTTTTTAGTACACAAGAGAAATCACAAAAGACTTGTTATCAGATGAAAGATAAACTCTGCTTTTGTTATTCTAGTATTTAAAGTGCTCACTTGATAATATTTGAAAATCTTTTATGACTGTTTCATGAAATGCATTTTTGAACAATACAATCTCACTCCGTAAGAACACTATCAATGATAACAGTGGTTTACCCTGTGGAGAAGGGATTGTGGATCAAACTGTTTTTTTCTCCTCCAAAGATATTTCCTTCTCATAAGAGCTAGCACACAGGAAGATAAGGGTATTATTTTAGCCACAGTAAATCCTGATCAAAGTTACAGAGTGCTGGTAGGAAGGAGCAGCTCCGAAGCATGCTTCAGGTTGATTCTGTCATTTTCCAGCAGGAGTGTGGCCCCTTGTAGATTAAAAGATGTAACCCATCACTGCCTGGCAAAGTTAATATTTTGAAGAAGTTAAGTAAGCAATCATGTGCCTCTGCTGAGTTTAGGAATATTGCCAAAGCAAATAAACACAACTTTTATGCTAGTATTTGAACCAAATGATCACATTCTAAAAACTTCTGTGCAAAGTTTTCTTTAAATATAGGCAGGAAGAACCGTGGGGTGTAAAATATCATTATCTTCAAAACTCATTTTGTCCCTCCTGTGTTTCTGGCCTGCGTGTGTGCAGTGTTAAAGGAAAAAAACAGAGCTTGATAGTAAAGTGGTAAAATGGATTTTATTCAGGAATTATTGCAATACAGGAAAAGAGACTTTGCCATAGAAAGGGGCTCAAATCTGAAGACAGGGCAAATGGGATTGATAATCAAGGAGCAGGAGGGATGGGTGGCTGTGTGGGGGAAAGTGGTGGATGGAAAATTACTAAGCAAAGACATAATGGTGGTGGTGATGGTGGAGGGGCGGTGGGGAGGGGAGGTTCTTGCTAAATTGACCTAACAGGATTCTCTGGGGATGGTAGGAGATGTGGAATTTGGTAAAATATTGAGGACAATCAGGTATCAATATCAGTAGGGGATTCTCTCTAAGCTGACTTGGCAGAGTTCTTGATAAAACTGGGCTATGCAGGCCAATCAAGAACAGAGCCAAGTTCAAAGCCTAGTCAAAGAAGAAGGCTCAGGGGAGCCCAAATAATGTTAAGTCAAGGAGACAGTCGTCATCAGTGGTAAGAGATTACTTTTCATTGGCACTAGGTTTATCATGTACATCAACTATATATTTTTTCTTATTTTGTTGTCATAAAGTATTACCCTGAAATTAATTTGAACTTAGCATACTTTTCTAATACCTACAGGTATCTTTTATGAAAATCTAGTTCTGTTTGGAGAAAACTATACATTATTTATCTAAAGTATATATTTAGTATTTGAAATATTTAAAAAAATTTAAGAATTGACTGTGAATTTTTAAGAGTGTGGTTGAGAGGCCAACTTTGGAGTCAAAATTTCAATCCTGACTCTGATATTTATCTGTATAAATACTTATCCTCTGTATAAGTTACTCATCCTTTATACCTTAGTTCCTTAATATCTAACAGGGATAGCATAATTATATCTAAATTATAAGAATGTCTTAAGGTGATAAAATTATATATGCAAAGTTCTTACAACAGTAGTATCTCACCATATAGTAACTTAGTGTCAGCAACTTCAAAACAAGCACAAGGACCTGCCAAATTAAGTGATGAAGAAATATAAATATATAACCTTTTATGATGAAATAATCTTCTTTTTTAAAAAACTTAGCTAACTTATAAATCAGGGTTTAAATGTGAATGCTTTTCCTTTGTTATTAATATACAAATTAATACTAATAAAGAAAAATGATTATTTTTATTAAAAAAACATGAGATTTGTTTAAATAATTCAATTTAATTGGGGGGGAAAAAGGAAAGCAAACAAAGTTTCTAGAATTGAGTAAAACTGTTTAAAATTCTGGACTCTGGATCCTGTCACTGCAGAGTACCTTCTCTGTCAATGGAGGTTTTAAATCTGTTCCTTATACTTGTGCAGCTGCTCAAGGTGATAAATTATTTAAAAATATACAATGTCTACACTTACTTTTGGTTTTGAGGAGACAAGGAAATAGGATATCTGAATTTAAAAAGAAAAAAAAAATAAACCTCAGTCCAGAAATAATGATTGGGACAATGATTATAAATATTTGTAGAAACAAAGAAAGCAAAACATATAATGATGTAAAAGATCTATTTAACTTAACTATTAATAACCTTTTTTTTTTTGCTAAACACAAATATGTGTGTATACGTATGTGTGTGTGTGTGCATTTTAGAGACTTTTTATTCTAATTTAATTTACCATAGAAATTATGTTTCCCTCGGGAGGCAGTTTGCTGCAGCATTGAATATTTCATTCAGAGATGTGCTTCCATTTCATTCAAAGAAGTTCACCTGTATTCAGCTTTACTTTCCTTATTCTCAAATGTGATTTGGCCCATCTTTTTCTATTATAATTTACTGCCATGTTCTAAAATGCACTATTCTGAATTGGCAACCAGGACATAAAATATTACAGTGTTATATAAATAGGAAACGAGAGTCACGTTTATTTAATATACTCTTGTAGTTAGTGACCCAAGCTACTTTAAATATGATGAAAAGATGCTAAAAACCCGCTGTCATTTTCCTAATTCATGTTTATCCGAAGTTCTTATCAATTAAAACAAATTACTAGCACCTATTCTGCGTAAGCCAGAGTATCATATATAAGCACTTAGCACTGTCGCAAGTTAGAAATGGACTGCAGCTCTTACTAACAAAAGCAAACTTGGTAGACATTGGTGTGAGAATGCAGAGCCAGTTCTGGGACAACAACCACAGGGCTTTCATGGGGCTGTCCTTTGGCTTTCCAACAGCACAAATATCACCCAGTTGTAGGGAAAACGGAAATGCAACGAATTTTCCAGCTTAGAGAAGGAGCAGCTTTTTAGATTGTTTAGTGATGACCTTTTTCCAGTGTAGCTTGATCCATCAGTGAGCAATTCAATAGCATATTGACATTTTTAGAAATCCCTATTATATTGACTTTGCTGATTCTATTGTTGTGTGTTATAAGAATAACCTCAAAGTTTGGGGTTATTATAAAGGGATGGACACAGAGAAAAAATCCGTAACTCAGAATACATGATAGCATTGGAAACATTATTAGCCTAATTTTCTAATTTTAATGAAGAGCAAATTGGGAACCAAAAGTGAAGTGACTTATGCAAGATCATGCATAATGCATTCTAATCAATACATCATTACACTGCAAATCCCACAGTGTTGTTTTTAAAATTTCATTCTGTCTTGTGGTAATGTGTCTTTTTCTACCAGCTCAGTGACCTGGAAGTCTATATTTTCAGCATTGATAGTTTCCATAGCTGTACATTCATTGATCTAACAATCTGTTAGATATCTTCATTTTTTTTCACAAAATATATTTTAAATGCACCACAAAATTTGTAATTTAATTTTCACATTTTAAAATTATAATCTTTCTTGCCACCTGTTCTCTTCCACCTTATCCTGCAATCTTTGGTGAAGTCAACATTTACTCACCTCCTTTGGGAGTCATCAATGGGATCTCCTTTCTTGAAAAACATGTCCTACTCTAAGCAAGATATAATGAAGACCTCACCTCCACACATTCAGATCCTAAATGACAGCTTCTAAATTTCTTCTTCCCCAAATATCCATGCCACTGTCATACCATTCAATTAATTGAAATTGTGTCTGTTTATGGCAAACAATCCTTGATTTTATTGGTGCTGTAGTTTATTCTGGTCCTACTAGCTTAGAAAGGGGACAGAGACCTCATTTAAAGTGCAACCCCAAGCTGAGTCCTCCCTGTACCATAGGGGAGGAGCTGTCGGTGACTGTCTGCATTGATGGTACCCATCAATGGCAACTGGGGTGTGGGGTCCTCCTGATGGCAGCTGAGCTAGCAAGGGCTGAGCCATGTCACATTCACTTCACAGTGCTGTGCAGGAACTCTGGGACTTCTTCAGCATGGGTTGCTCTAATCATTTTTCCTGGAATCAATCCCTCACGCTTTGCATTTCTTATTACTTCAATATTTCCAGCGAGGTGTTTTTGGAAGTTATCTAGGTCCCTTATCAAATAATTTAAATCACTATCATTTTCCACGAAGATAGTTTTAGGGAGATGTTGTGCAGGTGTGTGGTCTGTGATTCTGTGCACTGTCCTAAGCAAAGAAGACAAAGCTTTGTCACTGGGCCATCATCCAAAAGATTCTATAGTTTCTCAATACCTAAACTATGTCTTGAGCTGTGCCTGCTTACAGGAACTGAAAAAGATTCCTGAGCACAAAGACCAAGGTGCCAAGCGCAAAAACTAAGATGGCAATGGGGCATCCTGTGCAAAAAGGACCCTGCACAAAAGGGCTGAGTGCAACAGAAGAATGACTACACATGCCTAAAAGAATTTAATCACCCCACCCCACAACCTGTAAATACAGAAGCTCCTTCCCAGTTGAGAGCATGAGCTCACCCTTCTCCAGTCCTTGATCAAAGAATAAAGTTTCTGCTCTGAAATTATTGTCCTTCTATTGGCGAGAACAGCATTGGACAGAAGGACTTTGGTTTGGGTCCCTGATCCAGAAGGGTCAATAACTGCTTCATTGTAGAAGCAAACAATACCAGTGACTGGCAGATCACTGTGGTAAGACTTTACCTGCTACATTCCTTGTGTCTGGCAAATCTTTGTGATTACTAAAAGGCATGTTTCTGTCCAAGTCTCGCAGTTCCTGATAACTTTATTAACAAATCATAAGAGTATTTGCCATTGCCTTTTTCTGGATCTTCAATATGGTTGTCTATCACATCACAATTTTGTTTGCTTTGAAGTATGACTCTAATACTGGACTTGGAGTTTGAGTGAAACAGAGATAGAATTGGGGGGAGGTATGGTTATGGGATCCAGACCTCAATTTGGAGGAGCAAATTCTTAAGCAACTCAGTCACTTCACTGAAGTTGAAATATGTAAACACAAAGCAAAATTGTCTAGCTCGCAGATGTGAAAAACCATCCATAACAGAAATAACAAACTATGATACTTCTGTTCCAGATTTAGCATAGCTGAAGGCTATTTTCAGTTTCTTGGAGCAGAAGTTGCTGGATCCATAAACTGGTGAGGGAGGCTGTGTGTGGGCTAATGTGAAAGTGACAAACTACAGGTTATGGTTCAGGGGGGCCCCACATTTATGTGGGCTTTACCTTCAGCAACCCCATCAGGTCCTCACAGTGAAGATTCCTGAAAGATTCCCTGGTGACCCCAATATCAGTGGCCCAGGATCTGGCCTTGGCATCCTTCCTCCACTCCCAGCCTGGGCCTGAGCCATTTTAGCTGCAGGCAGGTAGAGCTCACCCCAGGCCCCCCAGGCCTCACATCCTTTCTCTTTCTTTCTTTCTTTCTTTCTTTCTTTCTTTCTTTCTTTCTTTCTTTCTTTCTTTCTTTCTTTCTTTCTTTCTTTCTTTCTTTCTTTCTTTCTTTCTTTCTCTCTCTCTCTCTCTCTCTCTCTCTCTCTCTCTCTCTCTTTCTTTCTTTCTTTCTTTCTTTCTTTCTTTCTTCTTTCTTTCCTTCCTTCCTTCCTTCCTTCCTTCCTTCCTCTTTCTCTCTGCCTCCCTCCCTCCCTCCCTCCCTCCCTCCCTCCCTCCCTCCCTTCCTCCCTTCTTCCCTCCCTCCCTCCCTCCCTCCCTCCCTCCCTCCCTCCCTCCCTCCCTCCCTCCCTCCCTCCCTTCCTTCCTTCCTTCCTTCCTTCCTTCCTTCCTTCCTTCCTTCCTTCCTTTTTCCAAAGATATGAGGCTTTTAAACTTAAACAGGAATTAAGAGCATGTCTTGGGGAATAGCAAAGACATTTGAAGGATTCTATGCATCTCTTTATTCCATTTTGAAGTGAACCAGAGCATATTTGAAATGGAAATGATAGGGCCAAGTTCTCAGTAAAAGCAAGGAAAAGAAACAGAAACATAATGAAAAATAATGGTGCGCCATAGATAACTGGTTATTTTTTGTTTTTGTTTTTGTTGTTGTTGTTTTTGAATAAAGCTGAAAATCTCCCTTTGCAAAATTCTGCAAATTGTTTTCTGTATTCTAGCATGAGGATTGGGATTTAGCTGGGGACAAGCCGCTCTTTTCATGTCCATAATTGCAACAATGCATCTCCTCATAAGGCACTTTATTTAAGCATGTGGCACACTGACTAGCAGATAAACAGTACTAATAAATAATTTCTCAAATTAAAGTGAGAGTAAGATTTTGGTTTATTTTACATATCCATTGAGATTTCATTTATGTTAACTATATAAAGCAGTAATTAAAAAATGTAAAAATGTTAAAATTATATTATCTACCTCACAGGGTTATTGGGAGGATAAAGAAGCTAATTTTTGGAGTGATTCAGTTCATCCTTGGCATACAGTAAGATCTCAATAAAAGCTTTTATTATTTTTGTTGAGCTACTACCAGTAATCAACACACACAATGTGTATATGTGTGTGATTAGATTTCTATATGTATGCATTCATATGTGTGCATGGATTTTTAAGTACTATAATATCAGGATTAATATATATCTCTAAATTTACTTAAAATTATTGCTTACTTTATTTTTTAAATTTAAATTCATATATTTTTAAAGATAGTGTACATTATTGCTATATAACGTGCTTTCGGGGAATTTTTATAAAAGCTGCTCTAATCTGTATAGCTTTCATATGTTTAAATCCACCTTTAAAATGTGAGATGATGCATCTGAGTCTGTGAGGAAAAGCTCAGTTTCCAAAGCTGAAAGAAAGTGTGTCGTTTCTAACGAGAGCACGGGCACGTGTGAATCGTACAAGACTGGGGAAGATTAACGAGGAACTTAATGGGATGTAAAGGAATCTGAGAAGCAGTAGGAGATGATACTTGACCTTTGAGGCTTCTCTGGGGATTGAAGTTAAGGCAACTCCAGGTGGTCTTCAGAATCACTTGACATTTCCCGTAAGTGATGGGCCAAACAAGAAAAAGCCAGAGAAAGTCAGAATTACATAAAGTTCCATTTCACCAATTTATTGAATATATGTATTTAAAGTATTTCTTTGGCTCTCTGCCTATCTATATTCAACACAGAAACTATCATGGTACTTGTATTTATCAAAGTTCAATCTCGGGTCTCTTTCTCTTTTCTTTTTTTTTTCATTATTGAAAATTTTATTGGATGTCATAATAGCATTTTAATTATGTGAGAAAATATATTTCTTGGAGTTGCATATTGAAACATATATAAGGAAAATGTGTACTATTTACTTATTTTTAGATTCTGAATTTTAATTTTATAGCAAACTTTTTTTTTTTTTTTGCTATTAACCAGAAAATCCCATTCATTAGCAATTTCACTTACATTTTATAACAGTAAGTGTGATAGTGGTCTTAAGGGCCTACTAAGCTTCATTTTCTTTTTTTTCTCCCTAGTTTAATAAATCTTTATTGTTCAGATTATTACAATTGTTCCTCTTTTTTCCCCCCATAGCTCCCCTCCACCAGGTTCCCACCCGACCCTCTGCCCTTACCACCTCCCCCCCACTGTCCTCATCCATAGGTGTATGCTTTTTGTTCAGTCTCTTCCCGCACCCCCCACTCCCCTTTTCCCCGAGAATTGTCAGTCCACTCCCTTTCTATGCCCCTGATTCTATTATATTCACCAGTTTATTCTGTTCATCAGATTTTTTATTCCCTTGATTTTTAGATTCACTTGTTGATAGTTACCTATTTGTTGTTCATAATTTTTATCTTTATCTTCTTCTTCCTCTTCTTAAAGAATACCCTTCAGCATTTCATGTAATTCTGATTTGGTGGTGATGAACTCCTTTAGCTTTTTCTTATTTGTGAAGCTCTTTATCTGGCCTTCAATTCTGAATGATAGCTTTGCTGGGTAGAGTAATCATGGTTGTAGGTTCTTGCAATTCATCACTTTGAATATTTCTTGCCATTCCCATCTGGCCTGCATAGTTTCTGTTCAGAAATCATCTGACAATTGTATGGGTGCTCCCTTATAGGTAACTAACTGTTTTTCTCTTGCTGCTTTTAATAATCTCTCTTTGTCTTTTGCCCTTGGTATTTTAATTATGATGTGTCTTGGTGTGGTCCTCTTTCGATTCCTTTTGTTTGGGGTTCTGTGTGCTTCCTGGACTTGTAAGTCTATTTCTTTCATTAGGTGGGGGAAGTTTTCTGTCACTATTTCTTCAAATAGGTTTTCAGTATCTTGCTCTCTCTCTTCTTCTGGGACCCCCATAATTCTTATGCTGGTACGCTTGAAGTTGTCCCAGAGGCTTCTTACACTATCTTCAACTTTTTATATTCTTTTTGCTTTTTGCTTTTTGAGAGGAGTGTTTTTTGCTTCTTGGTATTCCAAATCTTTGACTTGATTCTTGTGATCCTCTAGTTTGCTTTTAGGTCTCTGTATAATATTTTTTATTTCAGTCAGTGTATGCTTTATTTCTAGTTGATCCCTTTTCATGTCCTCAAGGTTCTCGTTTAATTTATCAGCCTTTTCTAGGAAATTCTTGAAAAACCTTATAACCGTGGTTTTGAACTCTATATCCAGTCTTTTGTTTTCCTCCATTTCCTTTAATTGTGGCCTGCCTCTTTGTCTCCACATTTTAGCTGCTTCCCTGAGTTGATAGAGTGGCTTTGTGTGTTAGGTGTCTTAGCAGAGCCCAGTAGCTCAGCCTCCCCAGTTACCTGTGGTGGATCCTCATGGTGCACCACTTTGTGGGCTGTATGTGCAGTCTTGTTGTAGTTAAGCCTTGCTTGTTGTTGGTATCACTGGGGGGAGTTGATCTCCAAGCTAATTGGCTGTGAGTATCAGCAGTGTCTCTGCTGGGAGGGCTTCTGTGCTCAGCTTGGATGGGGCAGAGTCTCAGGGTGGTGCAGACAAGCTTTGGTTTCCCGTCAGCCCCGCCCTAATGTCTCAGGTGATGGCTGTGCACACCTCTGAGAAGACTGCTCTCAAGTTTCGCCTGTTGCCAGACAGGCCGGCTTCTCCCCGACCAGAGCTGGATATCAGTGTGGTCGGGAGGTTTTGTTTTTCTCCCGAATGAGAAAGCTAGCCAGTGGGAGGGCTTCTGTGCTTGGCTTGGATGGGGCAGGGTCTCAGGTTGGTGCAGACAAGCTTTGATTTCCTATCCACCCCTCCCTAAGAAGGCCTTGTTTTCCATATCCCACAATAATGGCTGTGTGCACCTCTGAGAAGGCTGCTCTTGAGTTTCGCCTATTGCCAGACAGGCTGGCTTCTCCCCGACCATAGCTGGATATCGGTGCAGTTGGGAGGTTTTGTTTTTCTCCCGAACGAGAAAGGTAGCCACTGGGAGGGCTTCTGTGCTCGGCTTGGATGGGGTCGGGTCTCAGGTTGGTGCAGACAAGCTTTGATTTTCTGTCAGCCCCGCCCTAAGAGGGCCTTGTTTTCCGTATCCCGCTACAATGACTGCGCCCCTCTGAGAGAAGGCTGCTCTTGAGTTTCGCCTGCTGCCAGACAGGCCGGCCTCTCCCTGACCAGCACTGGATATCAGTGTAATAGGGAGGCTTTGTTTTCCTCCCGAACAAGAAAGACAGCCACACACTTGGTGCCCGCCCTCTCAGCGCGCTGCGAGCAAGCCAGTCGTGTATTCAGCCGCCCGCCTTCTCTGTGCTCACAGATCTCCGCACCTCCACAGCTCCCGAAGCTCAGCGTCCCTTTCTCTTTTATTCTAGTTATAGAGCATTTGCTCAGCCAGCTTTCTGTTGGTTCTGGACGATGTCTGCTCTGTTTTCCAGTTGTAGTTTCAAAATTGTTGTGGTAGGCAACAATTAGGTGTTTACCCTATGTCGCCATCTTGGTTTCTCCTCGGGTCTCTTTCTTGAACAGTCTTCTCCCTCAGGTTTCCAGTAACTCCAGAGTTTCAGCAATTGCATCTATGTAGAGTACCCGATTCTATGTTGCTAGCCCAAATAATTTTTCTAAGATCAAGGTTGTATAAGTAAATTACATCTAGAAAATGTTTACTTTACAAAATTAATTTTCATTTGTAATGCTAATAGCAAGACACCCATGAAAAACACACATGGTGTCTAAATAAGACAAAGGAAAATTGTTTGGGCAAAAATATAAAGGATCCCAAATCAATTATATAGAAAAGATTCCTTTATTAACTTTTGGTCGAGAATATGTTTGTATATTTTCAGAAAACAACTCCAAGACCATGTGGATTCCTGCAACAGAGAGGAATTGACAGTTTGTTCCAACCACGAAGTCCAGAGATGGAAGACGCTGATGACGCCTTGCCATGCTAGCAGTCAGCAGCTGTGCGTCGCTGCAGGTTGCCTAGGACCAAACCAGAGAGGGTCGGACCTGCATTGCCACCATTTGCCCACCATCCAGATATCATGGCTGACGTGTACACATAAGGATCTGTTTGACATTGAAAAGGGGACTCAGAACTGTTGGACATTGAAATTGGGACTCAAAACATTTTTTGTTATTATATGTTTATTTCTAGTCTGCAGAGGCAAGATTTTTTAAAGGAAAGAAATGGGGAAAAAAATAGATACAGAGGCAAAGAAGCATTGAACAGACTGTCAAACTACAGTGGGAAGGCAGGGGAGGTTGTGGGGGGACTGTAAGAGATCAACCGAAGGACTTGAGTTTGCATGCATATAAGCATAACCAGTGGATACAAGACACTGGAGGGGGCGGGGAGCGGGGCAGGTGAGGGCATGTATTGAGGGGTAGGGGAGGCCGGGGGGAGGTCAATGGGGGAAAAAAGGAGACATGTATACTACTATTTGTAATACTTCAAACAATAATAATAATAATAATAAAGACCCATATTTTGGCCCTGGCCAGATAGTTCAATTGGTTAGAGTGTTGTCCTGATACACCAAGGTTTCTGGTTCACTCTTCAGTCAGGGCACATGCAAAAAATCAAACAATGAATGCATAAATAAGTGAAACAAATCAATGTTTATCTCTCTTTCCCTTCCTCTCTCTAAAATCAATAAATATAAATAAATGTTTTTAACACCTGCTTTATATCTTCATTTGGATAACTTCTCAGTACCCAAGACTCAGGTTCTCCAGCTACTATTTGAAATGCTCTGCACTCAACCCTGTGTATACAAAGATGGAAAAAACAGCGGAGCCTATTTTTGGAGGACCTTTTGTTCTAAACCACAGGTCAACAAACTTTCTTTTCTTTACTGAAAAATATCAAATAGGTTCGATTCACAATAGAAGTTAGAAAGGCTTTTCCCACGCACAGTGGCAGTACATTGCTTTTTCACTTTGTACCCATTTCACACTGTACATGTGGGCCTATTTATGCCATTTACAGCATTTCATTGTAGTTAGTCTTTGTATCAAGTACAGCAAACAACAGAATGCAGGCCTTGAAAGATAAGCAGATTACAAGTAATTAAGAAATGTGATTTTTATTTACTTCAAAAAGGGATTTTCCTCTAAATTCAAATTCACCTTTTCTTATAAAGGATACCACCACCATCTGGTAACACTGGACTCTCTCTTATACTACAACTTATGTGAACAGGTTAGATGCTTTGTCGTATAGACAGGGGCTAGTCTAAGCTTCATACAATCAGTAATTTATATGATATGGGGGTTATTTAAATAAAGAATGCCAAATTATTCATACACAATTTGATACAGGCCATGGAGGAGGCTGTGCAAGTTAGGATCTCTAACACATGAACTTTATGGTGAATCCTGTGTCTGCATGCTTCTTTCTGTATCTACTTCTTTTCTCTCTAGTTCATACCTTCATTAGGCTTCACTTAAATGTCTGCAATAGCCCCTTGTATTGGTCTTCTAGGACTTCCCTAGCAAATTACTAAATATTGGATAGCTTAAAACAGAATTTATTCTCTAGTATTTTATGAAGACAGAAGCTTGAAATCAAGATGCCAGCAAGGTTGGTTCCTTCTGGAGGCTCCGAAGGAGAAACCATCTCATGCCTCTCTTCTAGCTTCCAATGGCTGCAGGCAATCTGTCATAGCCCTTGGCTTGTAGATGCATGACTCCACTCTCCACCTCCATTTTCACATTACCTTCTTCTCTCTCCCTGTGTCCTCTCTCAGGACTCTGGTCATTGCATTTAAAACCTATTCTAAATCCAAGAAGATTTCATTTTGAGTTCCCAAATTAATAGCATCTTCTAAATGAGGTCACATTCTCAATTCTGGGTGGTACTGGTTTTTGTGAGACACTACTCAATCCACTACGCTTCTCAACTTATTTTCGATTTTGGTGCGCCCTCACTATTGCGTTGTCAGAATCTCTTCATTATGCATACTTCATTCTTGTTAATCCCTTGCTCAACGATATTTATAACATATGAAAACTCCTGAAATAGGGTATAAATACGTTCTCTTTTGATTTAAGGACATCTCCTCATTTTAAGAATCCATGATTTTTCCTGCGTGTTTTCATCCATGACTGTAAACTGTACTTAAACTGGCTTACCTCTTTTCTCAAAACAAACACTATGCTTTTATGACCCTATTTTTTTTATTTAAACAAAAATGCAATTCTCACCTGGCCAGCATGGCTCAGTGGTTGAGTGTCAACCTATGAACCAAGAGGTCATGGTTCTATTCCAGTGAGGGCACATACCTGGGTTGTGAGCTTAATACCCAATGGGGGGTGTGCAGGAAGCAGCCAGTCAATGATTCTTTGCCATCATTGATGTTTCTATCTCTTTCTCTCCCTTTCCCTCTCACTTCCTCTCTGCAATCAATAACAATATATTTAAAATAAATAAAATGCAATTTTCATCAAATCAGTCCTCGTGAAAAATATCTATTATTCTTTAAGCCCCAAAACACATAAATAATTTAATTAACTAATTAGCTAACTTAACTAACTAATAATTTAACTGATTAACTTTACCAGGAAATTTGTCACCCAACTCAAAGATATTTATTGCTAATATAACACATACAGAATGTATTGATTCTAAATATTACTAAATTCATTTGTATAATTGTTTACTTTTTCTTAGATTCAGATCTACGTGGGCACAATGTCTTGGTCATTTTATATTCCCTGCAATAATTAATGTAAGACTTTAGGAATAATGTAATACCACCATACAGGAATTACAGCATGGGATCATGCTAAACTGGTAACATGGAGCTTTAGGATTTGAGGTATGATTGTTAATAGTGATGAGGATTTTGTCTAGAAAGATACTCCAAAACCATTTAAAAATCTCAGGATATTATAAAGATAATCAAACAATTTATTGACACTATATAGCTAAAAAAACAAGAGATTGTTAAATGGATTATGGTAGATCCTTAAAGAATTTCTTCTGAGGCTTTATATCCTTAGTACTCACCAAGTAATGATGTGTCCTTGTGAAGGAAAGAGAAATTACTACTCAGTTGTGGTCACTATTCCAATTAAAGCCATCCATACTTCCTTATAGGTTGTAAGAACTAAAGAAAAATAAATAATGCATACAAATGCCCTGCTTGAATATGTATCTCTCTAATATAGTTAGGTAGACATATCCCTTAGTAAGAGAAATAATTTTGCCTGACAGTGGTTAATGGAATTAGTCATTGGTTGAAGTTGAGGGTAGAATTAAGTGATGGCTATAATTTCTCCCTAAGATACAAAATAAAAGCAAATAAAACACCCTCTCTACTTTGCTGGAGCAATAGCCCAGACAGTCTCTGCAAACACTATGGTGCTCTCTTCTTGTCAGTCCCTAATTACAAAGGAACAATGCCAAGTTGGGGGCTGATGATTCCTCGACTAGTGAAATAGCCTCCTGTCATACTGAGTGATGAAAACAGTGTAGATTTTATTTAAATATATTCTGTCTATTAAAATCAAAAGAAAATGAAAGGGCAAATGTGATCCTTTTGATAGGTTTATGTCTTAGTATCCTGGAATGTTCCTTTTATTATAATTAAAAGATTCAAAATCTGACTTTACCAAGAAAATAGAGGCACTCTATGTTCCAAGAAACAAATACAAACAAACTGTTAACACGTGTGTAAGAACATTTTTGCATCAGGATTCAAAAATTTAAACTTCCATTGATCACTCCTCAATGGAAAAAGAAATGTGTGGATAAAATGTAAAGAATTCTGGACATAATGCCACTTATGAAAAGGTTTATCATGTAACCTAGAGTAATGAGGAGGCAAATATACTGTAACACCAAGTTTATTTTATAAAAATTGGAACAGGGTTTGATAATAAAAGGAAAGAAAATGTCCATATAGATCTGATATGTTTATTCCAAAGGATGGCATTGCTTTGCTGTGGCATATGTGTTCATTAATTTCAGATATTTTAGGAAAAAACAACAACAAACAACTACAGCCCAGAGTAGGTATTTCCTCATTTATACTCTTTTCCTTACAAAAGATGGTGATTTCTTCTTTTTTCCCCAAATTTGCAAGGCTTGTGATGTTTACCTGATGACTTCTATTAGAAACTATAAGTTGAATCACACATAATTGGTTGAATAGAGTCAAATTCATTGGATCTTATTTAATATTTGGGCTTTCATCAGAATGAAGTGCAATTTTCATTGGAGAATAATAGGTGAGGGATTATAAAAATAGGGAAGAAACAAAGATACCCAACACCTCCTGCTCCCCATGGGGTCTGAGAGATAATTTCCTCACTGTGAGCCAAAGAGGCCAACTGGACTGGAGGAATAGGTTGATGCCTCTGGTAAGTTTTCTATACTGTGGGAATACTAGAGATTAGAGGTGTACCAAGGCAAGCAGAAAAGCAAGGGGCCTTCCATAAAGATCTTATCTCATACAGAATCTTCAACTTCAATGTCGTATCCAATGGTCCCTAACTATACATAAGCCAGGCCCCAGAACCTATATATGAGCCAGGGTGTCACTCTGCCACCCAAAGCCCCACTCTGTGATTCACCATCACTAAATTTATAGACAAATGGGGTTAAGGAGAAAAACTGCCATTCAGCATACCCTCATTGAGTGAGATGGATGTGAGGCAGGAAGATATAACACCAGCCTTAGAGGTGCTGAGAACATGCAAACAGCTGATATTTCACTGGGAAACTGTACTTAGTGCTGTTCAAAAGCATAATGCCAGTACACTCTTCAGAGGCCCTCAAGAGATGTCAGCAAGGGTAGGCCATGGAGGTTACTTATCCTAGACGAAGTTCTAAAAAAATAAGAGTCCTATTTCTGCTTGAGTGAGAAGAGACAGTTTCATATCTGATGTGGGTGGTTAGTACTCCAAATGCAGATTGACCAGGTCTGAGGTCTTGGATAGATAATGAGGTAGACAAAGTCTGTTATGACACTCTATTCTGGAAATTGTCAGTACACTTTGAAGTTAGTATATCTATTTGTTAGCTCTAAGTGGGCTTTTCCTTTGTCTTCTCAGGTTCTCTCAGACCTCTTTGGTCAGTTCCATGCTAGTCTACAATAGAATAAAAAATACTTCATTTTAGATAATTTATTAACAATTTAAATTATCAGTCAGTGATTCCTCTAAGATTCTCCACAGTGTCAGCAAACCTGGACAAAGTTCAGGATCTACTCACTCAGCATCTGTAAACGTCGGCTTGAGACCAGAATGCTATTCATAGTGCCCATTTTTTCAGGATCTTTTATGCAATCAAGAATATATAATAGATGAGCTTTAAATGTCCCACTGTAAATATATTATTTAATTATATTCTGATTATAAAAAGAAGCACAATTACATTGTGATCACTTGATTTACTCTATTTTATATCAGTGAGGTGGTGAAATACCATTATTCTATTGTCATGAGAAAAATAGTTTCCTTAGGAGAGTCCAACATGAAAAATTCTGTCTAGAAATTCATTAATGTTGGACAGACCCAGCCCTTTATCCCTCCTTGTCTCTCTCATTCTTCACTCCCATAACTGCATTACAACCAAGCATTATCACTATTCATCATTTCATAATTATCATGTCATCTGGTCTGTTTAATTTAATTAAGTAATTTATTTTTTCTTATATCATTTGTAGAAATAGTTAAATAAACACCAAACCAACATTTTGATAAAACCTACCTCTGACTTTGAACCTAGTGAGAAAGTATGTATATAGTTTCATGGACATAGTAATAAAAACATTGATTTGCAAATAACAACACGTTATAAATTTTAGTGAAAAATTTGTTGGATTCTACTTATTGACACTGGTCTCATTTATCAGGAACTTTATAAGTCAGAAAGATGTGATGACCCTCTTGAAATATATAATTTATTTATACCCTGAAAATCCTTTTATGACATCACTATGTTTATTTCTTTATTCACAACCGATCTAACTATAATTACAGGTTCAGAAAGCAAATCATAATGATGAAGATGAATAGGCTTTCTCTCTGTTTCAGAAAGTTTCTTGATACTGTAGGTTAGATTTTCCACTTCTATATAAGTTTTTCCTTATTTATAGACAAGACAGTGGAATTAAACTTCAGATAAGAGATTTTTGGCTCTATTATATTATTCCTGGTTGATTGGTACACATACTTATTTCAAAGTGTCTTTAGTTTAAACCATATTGTGTTGGAGAAATATAATTAATAATAAAATTTTCTCCCTCTCCACAGAGGTAGTAGAGAAAGAAAACACTTTTACTATTGAATAAGTATTAAATGAGAATCTGATGTGCATCACAGTCAGTCCTCTAAAAGAATGCAAAGACAAAAAGAATGCTCATCCCCTTATGTAGCCATGCAGATACAGTTCATTTACATGCATGTTTTCAAGATAAATAATAACTAGTCCTCCTGTAAGAGGACTTGACCACACCATTTGTCACACATGTATATCCTAACTTTAGCTGGTAATTCGGGTGACCATCTGTTAGCTAATTGGCTACTAGAGGAAAAATAAACTTCTGGTATCTTCATAAAAGGAGGTAGTTATGGAGGGAGGCACCCACTGAAGTTAGACGCCTGCCCTCACACAGCAAGGGGGAAATAGTGATGCGATCTCCCTTGATGTTTACCTTTCAAAGGTATATCTTCTAAGACTCTGAGATAAGCATTTCTGTTTCATAAAGACCTATCTTGTTTTCAAAATGATTCATATACATTTCATAGAAATGAGAAGTACTTAGAAGTTTTCTAATGTAAATGCTCTAAGAAAATTGGGCATTTTCTCAGGGAGAATTAAGCCTCTTATTTTTAACTAGACGCCCGATGCACGAAGATTCGTGCAAGAATAGGCCTTCCTTCCCCTGGCTGCTGGCACCTGGAACCTGGGCCTTCGCTCTGGCCCGGAGCCGCCTTCTGCCTTCGCTCTGGCCCGGAGCCGCCTTCTGCCTTCGCACGCTGCCCAGAGGCTCAGAGCAGCTGGGGCGGGCCAGAAAGCCTGTGTCGTCACCATGGCAATGACGCAAGCATCCTGGCCTAGCCGACGCCATCTTTGTCACGTCAATTTACATATTCCCTCCTTATTGGCTTTGGGTGCTGCCATCTTTGTCGCAAAGTGATGGTCAATTTGCATATTACATCTTTATTAGATAGGATTGTCATTTGTCCTTACAGTCATTTCCATAGCATCCCATAATACCCAAACAAGAAATGTCACAGTGTTCATGAATTAATTATAACTTAGTGTTCCCTTCAAAACTCACTAATTTACTAGTGTAGAGGATGCCACTGTAAAAATAAAGACAAAATAAACAAACAAGGCCCTAACTGGTTTGGCTCAGTGGATAGAGCATCGGCCTGTGGACTGAAAGGTTCCAGGCTCGATTCTGGTCAAGGCCATGTACCTTGGTTGCAGGCACATTCCCAGTGGGAGGTGTGCAGGAGGCAGCTGATCGATGTTTCTCTCTCATCGATGTTTCTAACTCTCTATGCCTCTCCCTTCCTCTCTGTAAAAAATTAATTAAAAAAAAAAAAAAAAGCCTTAAAGGCAAATGGGGTAGCCATTGTTGTAAATGAGGCAGCCCAGACAGGTACAGGGAAAGCCTACTCCTCTGTTTCCAAGAACTCCCATTGCTCCAGCTCTGTCTCCTAGGATGCCCTTGGACAAATCACTCAACATCTGTAAGTGGCATGCTTACCCAGGTGACTTCTGATGTGTGGCTATTTGGTGTTGTCCATAAATAGATTTTGCTCCCCAAATACACATGCATGCTAATCTTTCTCTGGTACCCCTACAGAAATAGATGAGACCATTAGTGATATTTCAATAATGTCTCTGAAATGTCTTCCTTTTCAATTTTTTTGAAAGGCACAGCATACATTTTTTGTTCTAAGAACACCAGAGGTTAAACTTTCACAGTAGTACAGATTCAAATCACAGCATCTGGTGTCCATGTTTCTAACATTTTTCTCTATTATCATATAATATTTTCTTAGAGGTTATTGGGAAAAGAAAGCTCATGTTGCAACCAGGATACAGTAGAAGTAAAGAGGGAAAATGCAAAAGGTCAGTGGAGCATTGGGTGAGTATTTTCATCAGAGAAAAACAGACAATGGACCCGTTTAGCAAGGCCAGAGCTGTCAGTTTCTTGTGTAAAACACAACTTAAAAGGAGAATACCCTGGAGGAAGAAATCTAAATGGAAGAGAGAAAATGAAGAGAACCTATCATTTAAAATGCTCCCTGAGGGAAAATATAAATGCAAAGGTGGGTGTTTAAAGGGAAGTTTGTAACTTTTATTTAAAAAGATAAAAGTGAAAAACAATTATGCCCACTTCAAGCTTGCTTCTGACAACACTTGAATAACAAAATGCTTACTGAGGAACTATTGAACACCATGAGACCTTCCTGAGGTGTTTCAGTTCACCTTGCAAATGAGGCCTAGTTACCTTGACAACTAGGCACAGTGTTCCGTTAACAGTGGTACAAGAAGGCTCATTGCTGTATTTTGTCCTTAAAGATTATTTAATGGATTATTGCTTAAAACTCAAACAATTTTGTTAGCCCAGTCAAGAAAGTCATAAAAGGTGCCATGTGGCTAATCATGTTTTTCATGATTCTAAGAAAACAATAATTTAAATAGAAAGATGGCTAAGATTACCATTCATAAAAATAGAATCTAAATTATTAATATACTGAAATACTTAAGCCTATGTGTTTCAAAACTTACACATTCTAGTTCTTAGGTATATTTAAAATTTACTTACACTTTATAAACAATGCTTTCTTCATTTTTCCAGAACTTAATTATTTCTAAATACATGCATGACTAGGTTGGTTAAAGAAATCTAAAATTCAAAAGTACTCTCATTAAAAAAAAATATGATTAGCAAAAATTATAGATTAGAAAAACGAATAGAAACAAACTACACTGCTCTGCTGTTGTAAATACTGTACTTTACTGGTGACTTAGTCCAGCAAGATTCTGTGCTAAAAACTTTGTAAACATTCTATTCTTCGATCTTTATAACATTTTTAAAACAGAGGCATTATTTTCTCCATCTTGTAGAAGAGGAAAATGAGATTCAGAGAGTTTTGTCATAGTTCCCAAATAATTTAAAATAATGCATGAAGAAGCACCTGCCTGCTCAACAGCCTCTTCTTCCAGCATGTTCTCCTGAGAACATTCTTTTTCTTTTAGTTCCTCTATCACTCCATTACTCCATACCTCAGGGCTTTCTCAGGGTCTCTTCCGCCACCTGGACAACTCACCCAATGGCATGACACCACTTTCATCAATTCCTACTCATTTTTCAGACATCAAGTCAAGTGTAATATCCCCTAGAAAGATTTCCCTAACGTGCAAGAGAGATTAGAACTCCCTTCTATTATTCACAGTATTCTGTATTTTTCTTCAAACTACTCACGAACATTTTTCAACAGCTTAATATTAACTTATTTAATTTGTGTATATTCTCAGATAGACTATAAGTTCTATGATGTCAGTGAATGGAGTTTTAGGGATAAAATATGCAGGTTTAGGGAGTTTTAGGAATAAAGAGGGACCATTGGGGAGGAATGCATAGATGAGGGCTTGGAGCCTCCAGAAGGCATTCATTCACAGAGATAAAAGAAAAAGTGCCACAGGTGCATATCTTAATCTTCCTGGGAGATTAAGGCATTTAGTAATACAATTTTGGCTTAAAAATATTGTTAATGTCATGGATTGGTAGAATCAACATTGTTAAAATGTCCATACTACCCAAAGCAATCTATAGATCCAATGCAATCCCAATTAAAATACTAATAGCATATTTCAAAGATCTAGAACAAACTCTCCAAAAATTCATCTGGAAAAAAAAAAGACCCCGAATAGCCACAACAATCCTGAGAAAGAAGAACAGAGTTGGAGGGATCACAATACCAGATATCAAGCTATGTTACAAAGCCACTGTTCTCAAAATTGCCTGGTACTGGCACAAGAACAGACATACAGACCAATGGAACAGAACAGAGAACCCAGAAATATACCCAAGCCATTATTCTCAGTTAATATTTGACACATGAGGCAAGAACATACAATGGAGTCAAGATTGCCTCTTCAATAAATGATGCAGGAAAATTGGTCAGATGCATGCAAAAAAGTGACCAACTTACACCATACACAAAAATAAACTCAAAGTGGATAAAGGACTTAAATGTGGGATGGGAACCCATTAAAATCTTAGAAGAATCCATAGGCAGCAAAATAGCAGACATATGTCACAGCAATATCTTTACTGATACAGCTCCTAGGGCAATGTAAATTAAAGAGAAAATAAACAAATGGGACTACATCAAAATAAAAAGCTTCTGCACAGCAAAAGAAACCACCAACAAAACAACAAGAAAGCCTACTACATGGGAGAACATATTTTCCAATGCTATCTCAGATAAGGGTTTAATCTCCAAAAATTTACAGGGAACTCATACAACTTTACAAAAAGAAGATAAACAATCCAATAAAAAAAAAAACAAATGGGCAAAGGACCTAAATAGACACTTTTCCAAAGAGAACATATGGAAGACCAAGAGACATATGGAAACATGCTCAAAGTCACTAATCATTCAAGAGATACAAATCAAAACAACAATGAGGTATCATCTCACACCTGTCAGAATGGCTATCATCAACATATCAACAAATGACAAGTGCTGGTGAGGATGCGGAGAAAAAGGAACCCTTGTACACTGCTGGTGGGAATGCAGACTGGTGCAGCCACTGTGGAGAACAGTATGGAGAATCCTCAAAAAACTGAAAATGGAACTCCCATTCGACCCAGTAATCCCACTTCTGGGAATATATCCCTAGAATCCAGAATCATCAATCAGAAAGGACATATTCACCTCGATGTTCATAGCAGTATAATTGATAATAGCTAGGATTTGTAAATAGCCTAAATGCCCATCAGCCAATGAGTGGATTAGAAAACAGTGGTACATCTACACAATGGAATACTATGCTGCTGTAAAAAAGAAGGAACTGTTACCATTTGCAACAGCATGGATGGACCTGGAGAGCATTATGCTAAGCAAAATAAGTCAGTCAGAGAAAGATAAATATCACATGATCTCACCCATATGTGGGATCAACATATACTGATGAACAAAAATATATCCAGAGACAAAGAAACACTGAACAGACAGTCCAACCTCAGAGAGAAGGCAGAGGAGGGGGAGAGGGTAAGAGATCAACCAAAGGACTTGTATCATGCATATTAGCATAACAATGGACAAGGACACTGGGGCTAGCAGGAGTGCCTGGGGGCAGGTCAAATGGGGGGGAAAAGTAGACATATATAATACTTTAAACAATAAAAAATATATTGTTAATGATCGGCAATATAAATAATGTCTTAATTTTTGGTAAGAAAAACTACATTAAATTAGTGCATTGTTGTTAGCACAAGAAGATCAAATGGGTTGCACATTCAGCATAGACAAAGACAGTATTCCAGAAGAATTTTAATTTCCCATTCAAAATAACCTTAGGTAACCACAAAGGAGTCACCTTCTCTAGAATTATCTTCATTTAGTATAGTATCACAAATGATTATTGTCCTATAAGGTTCTCATTTGCCAATGGTGGAACAAGTAAACATATTTCATTCTGAGCACAAAAGGATTACCTGCGACTCTAATCACTTCAGACCCAAATACTCGCTTATGGCAGTCTGTGGACAGGCATTTGCTGTAAGCTACATCACAATTGAGCACCTATTTGTATACATTTTTGCCACTGGCCATGTATTTGAAGACTAACAGAAATTAAAACAAAGGAAAGTCACATTAGTCTATTTTTACACATATACAATAAAAGATTGAGGTGAAGTCCATGTGATAATTTCAACTGTTGCTGGCAGCCAAGAAAAGCTTATGTAAAACAAAGGTCATATCAGTTTCAATTTGGAGAGAAAGTTCTTTAAAATTCTAGAGCATCATATATCTATATAAATATTTTAAATATTATCTATAATTATTATTAATTTTAATGCAGTAAGTTCTCAATGTCATGAATAGATTGTGTAACTTTAAGTGAAATGACATATAATGATACCAGTTTTACCATAGGTTAATTTATATAGATAATTAAAAAATTGCCAAAACCGGTTTGGCTCAGTGGATAGAGCGTCGGTCTGCAGACTGAAAGGTACCAGGTTCGATTCCGGTCAAGGGCATGTACCTTGGTTGTGGGCACATCCCCAGTAGGGGTTGTGCAAGAGGCGGCTGATCGATGTTTCTCTCTCATCGATGTTTCTAACTCTCTATCCCTCTCTCTTCCTCTCTGTAAAAAATCAATAAAATATATTAAAAAAAAAATTAAGTCCTAGGGCATATTGTCAATGTTATAACAAAACTACATTGAATGAAACAATGTTATATGAGAATCTGCTGTACTTATGGGCTAAATACAAGAGAATTAATGTATATTTATAAGATAGTGATATAGCCTGTATGATGCATGTTACAATTATCAACGTATTACCTCACATCTTCAAGTTCACACTTTGGTATACATACTTTATCTCAATAATAGGCCTTTCAAGCACTTTTTCCCCTAGTGAGCATAATTTTAAACTTTGTCAGTCAAAGGCACTGGAGACACACAGCAGGAGGGAAGGGGCTTTTCTCTAGGTTAGGAAAAGTGGTATTTTGTTTTTTTCTTGCTCCTGCCACACTCTGTGACAAAAGGCATGTGTCTAGGGACACGTGGAGTCCAAGTTCCTCTGCCAGGGACTTGACCCCTTTGGACGCGGGAATTGGAAGTGGCCCTAGGTAGGTGGGGTGGTCATGCTTTATTGCCAACAAAGCAGCCAACAACTGGCTGGTCAGTGGCACCTTATATACTCACTCAAACAAAAGAGGAATCATGCCAATTAGTAACATCTGTGCTACAGTAACATAAGTAGGTTACATAAGGGTGTGCCTCTCAGCAGTACATATAGTGCTCCTGCTGAGTCATTGCTCTCGTGCATGCCTGTGACAAATAGGCCTTTAACATAGTAATACTGCTGTATCATTGCCCTTGCATATGCGAATGGCAAATGGGCCTTTAATATCTGGCTTACTCTGGTAAGGGCTCCCAAAGGACATTTGATGTTGCTCTATCCCATCCGGGCACCCAGAGCACAGAGCCCCAGCTCAGAGTGTTTCTCCTGCTTGCTTGATATTTATAAACTAGCTTTGGCTGGGCAACCCAACTTCATTGTTCAAACTAGTTCTGAACACTATCCTGGCAAGGAGGTGGTGGAATAGGTCCTAAGTATGTCCTTCCTTAGGTACATTCCCTTATCTCAAAGAAAAGGTAGAGAAATCTATAAGTACACATTAGAGTTCTCTTTTCATCTTTATAGTTATGATTTTCTCATAGCTTAATAATCCTTTATATTAAACTTCTTTTTTTTATATATATATTTTATTGATTTTTTACAGAGAGGAAGGGAGAGGAATAGAGAGTTAGAAACATCGATGAGAGAGAAACATCGATCAGCTGCCTCCTGCACACCTCCTACTGGGGATTTGCCTGCAACCAAGGTACATGCCCTTGACCGGAATCAAACCTGGGACCCTTCAGTCCGCAGGCCGACGCTCTATCCACTGAGCCAAACCGGTCAGGGCTATATTAAACTTCTTAAAATTACTGTGTGGCTCTCCTGATTTGACTGACCAGGACAATAGATAGTCTATCCTAATATAAAAAAAACTCTGGATCCATCACATCCACAACTACCGGGAAGCTCGACCAACTGGAAGTTAGTCCTGCAGTCTGTTGGAACAGTCCTGCTGACTGTTTTGGCTGCAGGCATGGTGACCCAGCACTGACTGCTGAGGGGGCTGTGAAACAGGCCCAGAGAGAGGCCTGAAGAGAGAAGCAGGGTCTGATCCGTAGCCTCTGTGGCAGCTGTTGATCAGCACTTGCCTCTCTCTTTCTATCCAGGCCTGGACAGCAGCCGCACCTCCATTTCTCTCCAGGCCTCCATCGGGGCTGCTGATCAGCCCTGCCTTTCTTATCAGGCCCTGTTGATAGACCCAGAGATGCTGACTGGCATAGAAACTGACCAATCAGGACCAAATCTGGGTCAACTGTGAGGAGCCAATGGCTGCCTAGGATGCAGAGCTTTTGACGCTGACTGGCATAGAAACCGACCAATCAGAACCAAATTGGCCAGAAGAGGGGGGCAGCTGCGGGCAAGATGAAGCCTGCAGGGGAGGGCAGATGGGGGCGAGATCAGACTGGCAGGGGAGGGCAATTGGGGGTGAGATCAGGCTGGCAAGGGAGGGCAGTTGGGGGCAAGATCAGGCCAGCAGGAGAGGGCAGTTGGGGGCAATCGGGCTGGCAGGGGAGTAGTTAGGTGTTAATCAGGCTGGCAGGGGAGCAATTAGGGGGTGACCAGGCTGTCAGGGAAGGGTAGTTAGGGGGAATCAGGCCAGCAGGGGAACAGTTAGGCATCGATCAGGCTGGCAGGGGCGTGGTTAGGGGGTGATCAGGCTGGCAGGCAGAAGCAGTTAGGGGCAATCAGGCAGGCAGGCAGGTGAGTGTTTGGGAGCCAGCAGTCCTGGATTGTGAGAAGGATGTCTGACTGACCGTTTAGCGGCAGTCAGACATCCCTCAAGGAGTCCCAGATTGGAGAGGGTGCAGGCTGGGCTGAGGGACACACACCCCTTGCACGAATTTCATGCACCGGGTCTCTAGTCCTATATAATAAAAGGCCAGTGACCATAATGGTGTAACAACTATAACGATCAATTGACCAGTCACTATGAGGTGCATTGACCACCTCTCGGTACCTCCTCCCATTCCACAGGCTCTGATCGTTGGAAGGCCAACGGAGAACCATAGGGGAATTAGGGTGAGTGGTGGCATTGAGGGTCTGGGGATTGGCAAGCAGGCAGAAGGCAAAACCTTTTAATCCCTCCCCCTGGCCCGCAGGCTCCTATTGCTGGATGGTGTTTGGGGAACCACAGGGAACTGTGGTGGGCAGCAGTGGGGCGGGACTAGGGACTGGTGAGTGGGTAGAAGGTAGACCTCTTGGTCCCTTCCCCTGGTCAACAGGCTCTGATCATGGTGAAAGGGAACCATGTGGAATTGGGGTGAGTGGGTGGGGCGGGACTGGAGACTGGAAAGCAGGCGGAAGGCATTCCTCTTGGTCCTCCCCCAGGCCTGTAGGCTCCGAATGCTGGATGGCAAATGGGGAACCATAGGGAACCGGGGTGGGTGATGGCAGGGTGGAACTGACAATTGGCAAGCGGGCGGAAGATGGCCCTGATCCCAAGCTAGGCCTAGGGACCCTACCCACGCATGATTTCGTGTGCCAGGCCTCTAGTATACTATATAATACCAAATATTTTAAAAACTTATTATTATATTACATTATATATTCCTCTAAAGTCCTTGATCAGGAGTCTAGTTCAAAATTATAAACTTATAAAATAAAAACATCACACACATAATGGTCATATGCCTTATTTCAGTGCATATAAAAATAGGTATGTCATATTTTTCCACTATAAAACACTCCTATTTAGAAACAAGTATAGAAACTTCTCCTTTCATGTAAATAGCATATGATCTTAAAGTCAAAGCCTTTGTAAATATGTGCACATGAAAAACATTGAGATTCAATTTCTAAATCTATGGCCTTCAGTTATTATTCTCATCAAAGATTAGGAAAAAAGCATAATATATGTTTCTTAAAAGTTATAAAAATAGATGAATTTTTATTAAAATTATATTAGCACACCTGATTTATAATTTATTAAATTATTTAGAGTGACATAATTGTCTATTAGCTATTGTATACCAATTTTTTTACTAATCAATCTAGGACTTGGTAGTGGCAGCAAGAGTTTAGATTGGATATGAATGGGAGACTAAAAACCAACATTGCCATAAAATCTGCTCTTGGAAATTGAACAATAATCAAGTGATGGGGTGGCAAAGCATTTTTTTTTTTTTTTTTTTGAGAATACAACAGGGAGTAACTGGATCATGACTGGTGAGCAGACAGGCAGGTCATCAGGCTGGTGTCCAGGAAGCCCAACAAGAGCAAAAGAGGTAGGTGTTGAGTAACGGAATTAACATAAGGCAGCTAAGGACTCTAGAGAGGATTATAGAAATGCCAAAGAAATTAGAGAGAAGTAGCATAATTCTTGATTCAGGGCTCAAAATTTCAAGATGGATTAGGATGCAGAATATATCAGAAAATGGTGGGACTAAAATCCTGGGTGGAAAGGGGAAATGTGCAGAAAATCCAAACCAGGACCCAGACCTGAGACTAACAGGAGACAGAGAGTCAGTTACTTGACATAGAATATAGGATGGCTTTATCTCAAAAGCAAATCCAGGAACAGAATGTGACTACAAGAAAAGAGTAGAGTTAGCAAAAAATTACCTTAGTGTGGAAATGATGACTTGCTGGGTTAGAGCTTTTAAAATCTATCTGACTAGAATTTTTCTTGATCCTGGGGCTGTGCTCTACTCAGGATGGTGGTGTGAAATTAAGTGTTTTTCGTTATAATTATAAGGGATGACAGTGAATAAGGGCAGAGAATAGATAGGGCATCAAATATTCATCACAGAAATAATGTATTTTTATGTTAACGTCCACTAAGAATTACAATTCACCTAAGTTTATTATCTTCATACATGGGCAGAGTCTCCTGCACTATGAAAAATAGTAGAAGACAATGAGATAAAAGTAAAGAAACAGAATAAAGGACTAATGAGAAATGTATTTGACTTTTGGAAAGTTGATTATTTGATTTCTAAACATTATATAAGATAGCAATATATAAAAAAAAAATAACTTTTTCAGGACAATGAGGTATAGTAGAAATAAGAGGAAGACATGGATACTGTTTGTGCATCCCAGTCCCCTCCCCATAAAATTACACGAACTTGTGCAAATCACTTCATTTGTCCTTGCCATAACTTTATCTATTAAATATTTATCTTTTAAAAGAGAAGGTTGGTGTTCCACTTATCTCTTGCTGTGGAATGAATGACTACAAAACTTAGTGATAAAAATTCTATAAGCATTCTACTGTATCCCACATTTTTTTTTTCAGCTTCAGTTTGCATTCAATATTATTTTGTTTTAGATTTAGTTGTACAGCATAGTGGTTAGACAATCATATCCTTTACAAAGTGATTCCCCCGACATTTCAAGAACCCACCTGTACCAGTCCCCTCAGCCTCGCCAGAGTACCCCTGTCCTTTCAGCCCCGCCAGGGGGTGGGGTGTAACAGGCGTATGCTTTGGCCAGACCTGCCCTCAGTCCCCCAGCCACCCAGGACCGACCCGAGGCACAGGCAAGGCTTGGATGGAGGCTGCCCAGCCACCTAGGGCCTGCCTGAGGTGCAGGTAAACCTCAGATGCCAGCTGCCCAGCTGATGCCTGAGGCAAGCCTCAGATGGTGGCTACCTAGCTGGCCAGGGAAGGCCCGAGGTTCAGGCAGTCAGAGGTTCAGGCCCGGTGCATGAAATTCGTGCAAGGGGTGTGTGTCCCTCAGCCCAGCCTGCACCCTCTCCAATCTTGGACTCCTTGAGGGATGTCTGACTGCCGCTAAATGGCTGCTGCCCAGCGACCCAGGGCCACTTGAGGCTCAGGTAACCAGGGCCAGCTGAGGCTTGCGCTGCCGGCAGTGGCAGCAGCAGAGGTGTGATGGGGGCGTCACCTTCCCCTGATTGCCGGGTCGCCTCCCACCCCTGAGGGCTCCTGGACTGTGAGGGGGGCAGGCTGGGCTGAGGGAGCCCCCCCTCCAGTGCATGAATTTTCATGCACTGGGCCTCTACTCCTATATAATAAAAGGCTAATATGCAAATTGTCCCCTTGACTGGGATTTTGGATGGGAGTTTAGTTAGGGGTTGGGGCCAGCCTTCCAACCATCGCGGTTCCTCCCTCTGGCTGGCCCCGCCCCGATCGCCCTCTCCCCCCCCCGCCCCGCCCCGATCTGGGCCAACCAACAGGATGCCACTCATGCACAAATTTGTGCCCTTGGCCTCTAGTATCCCATAATTATATGAATCAATAATTTGGCAACATTGAAATGGGTGATTTTTCTCTTCCATGTAGCTTTGATGGAATTTGTTCAGAGGTTTCAGCTGGCAGATGGACTGGAATGGAGGAACCAAAACAACTTCAGTCACATGATGATTCATTGGGAAAATTAGGAAGGTTAAACATGACTTTATCAACTAGAATTATACAGGTGATCTCCCCAGCATGGCAACCATCTCAACGTAGTGGAATTTCTCACAGGGTGCCTAAGAGCTTCAAGAGCAAAAGTTCTAACTATTACTTCTCAAGAGGAGGAAGGAAAATAAATTGTGATCCTGGTTTAAATATGCCAAAATTGTGCGAGATGATCACTAGCATCTTTTTTGTTTCTAAATTATCTGTTTCAAAATGAAGATTTAGAATGAATCCTATCTAGTAATAGAGTAATATGCAAATTAGGCATCACTCCACGACAAAATGGAATGGCGGCCCCCATACCCACAAGATGGCGGCGCCCAGTCCCCTCAGCCTCACTGCTGGAGTGTCTGGCCTGTCCCACCAGCAAACAGAGCACTTGGAGCAGGGCATGGCTTCTTCCTTAGTGCTGCTGCAGCGGGAAGCCGCCAGGCCCTGCACATACGAAGCTGGCAGAGGAGCAGGGCCGGGAGTCTTCCCGATGGTCCCCGTGGCGATCTGGAAGATGCCAGGCCCTGCACACACGGAGCCGGCGGAGGAGCAGGGCCTGTCGCCATGGTGCACACGGAGCCGGCGGAGGAGCAGGGCCTGTTGCCGTGGTGATGGGGAAGACACCAAGCCCTGAGCACACGGAGCCGGCGGAGGGCAGGGCCTGGAGTCTTCCCGTTGGTCGCCACGGCAATGGGGAAGACGCCAGGCCCTGCGCACAAGGAGCCCGTGGAGGAGCAGGGCCTGAAGTCTTCCCGTGGGTCACTGAGGCGGGAAGACTCCAGTGTCAGCAGAGCAGGGCATGGCGGCTTCCTGATCTCGGCAGCCAGGAAGCCGCCAGGCCCTGCAAAGCCAGGCATGGCGGCTTCCTTAGTGGGGCAGTGGCAGGGAAGTCCCAAGACATGGCAGACAGAGCCCAGACAGCAGGGCTTGGAGGTTTTCTTAGTGGGCAGTGGTGGTGGGAACACCCCCAGGCCCTGCAGACAGAGCCTGGACAACAGGGCATGGGGGCTTCCTTAGTGTGTCCATGTCTGGGAAGCCCACAGGCCGGGCAGACAGAGCACACTGCAGGGCATTGGGGCTTCCTTCACATGGCACAAAGCGGCAGCAGGCAGAGAGCCACAGCAGGGCATGGAGGCTTCATCTCCATTGCTGCAGGGAAACCTCCAGGCCCCTCAGAGAGCAGAGAACCATGGGAAGTGGGCCTAAGCCATCAGTAGGATATCCTCTGAGAGCTCCTGGATTGTAGAGGGTGCAGGTTGGGCTGAGGGACCCCTGTGCATGAATTTCGTGCACCGGGCCTCTAGTATGAAATAAAAGGAAAAACATTTTAACTTTTCACAAGTTTTAAGCATCTACACCTACTGAAGCATTAAATAGTCTACAATATTCACCTTTGAAAAGATTTAATTCCAAAGATAACTGTAGGTGATAAAGACATTTATAGCTGAGATTGGATGGAAAATATCTAAAAATATATAACTTTATAACTATAGTTCTATAAAAATAGCTGTATTGCTTATAATCGCTTGTCATGAAATACTTTTTCCATTAAAGCCTATAAACAAAACTAAAACATCACTTTTAAGTTGTATTTTAATTTATTTTGATATGAAAAATATTACAGCAAGACAATTTTTAATGTAGATCATTATTTAAGATAAAGCTACCACAGTCAATAAATGATATTCTCCTCCTGTTATGGTTCTATGTGATATCTAAATAATAAATGGGAATAATCTAAGAGATCATTTGATTAAATCCTTTCAGCTACAGATGAAAGAATTGAGCCTGAGAGAGACTCTGAAACTCTTTCAAGGTCTCTTAGCTAATTAATGGGGAGTCAGGGGCTCTTTCTATGATCATGGTGCTAACAGTTACAACAGCACCCCTGGGAGGAATAAGCTTCTCAAATGACATGACATTTTCTTTCAGTTCATGCTTTCATCAATTTTCTTTGACAACTATTTATTCATCTGCTCTACATAATTTTTAGAATAAACTTATTATAAATTGAAACACATTCTAATTAGGTTGAATTAGTAAAAATTTACTGTTTCAGTATATTTTTAAAAGAATAATAATAGATGACATTGTAAGCATATTTTTAGATATAGTGAGGAATTGGTAAAGAAAGTTCATTGCTTTATTTCATTCAGCCAGTATTTAAGGAATTGTAGTTTTGTTGTTGTTACTTTTTTGATATGGGAAGCTATCTTAAAGCCTAGCTGCCCTTTACCCTAATTAGGAAATATTTTCTAAACCACTCTGAAATGCAAGCATACAATATGGGTTTGAATACTTTCAGCGATCAGTGTTTATTTCTGAAAAACTAAACTTTGGTATAATAATTATAATTATTATTAATCTTATCTTATAAAAATTGATATCTGTCTCTAAGCAATATTTTAAAAAATGTTTTGGTCTATATACTATCATTAAATATGTCAACATCCCTTTTTAAGATAAACATCTTCAAATATTTGAAGAAAAGTATTACAGTGTGACTATGTATTTTATAATTTAAATATATACAATTCCCTCAACTGACAAAGATTCTAAAACAGTAGACATGCAAATGAATGAGGATGAACTACACTTGATGCCCACATAAGAGGACAGTGTTGTGGGCTACATTTGCTTTGCCTTTATTCTTTTTCTCTCTATTCTTCAAATAGAATGCTCCTGTCACTTACATTTTGAATTTCCTTTTATATTTGAAATACTTTTTATGCTTTGCATATATTTATACAAAACTATGAAACTGCTATATATATATATATAGTTGTCTTTACTTGGCATTGTACATTCAGGAGGCAATATTTTTATATGCTAAGATTTGAAAAATGGGACTTTTACAATACTCATGCTTACATGGTATGCCTCAAGATCCCAAGATCCCACAAGATTATAAATTACTGACCAGATGAAATTATTGAGAATAAACAGTTCCAAACAGGGAACAAAGTTTTCATTTGTAGGGCTACACTTCTAATCCTGATGATTTTTAAAAAAAATGAGTTTCCATTTTAATGAAACGAAAGTAGTTTTGAACTGAGAAGAATAATGCAATGGTCTTAGAAAATATGCAATTACCTATAAAAGTTATTCCTTTGAATAGGCATGTTCACTTTGCCTCCTCCCTTAATGCTACCAGCATTATGGAATAATTGCATTTACTAAGGCTACTAATACTAACTGACCTTTGCTTTTCCTCATGACATTATTCCAGGACTTTATGGCTACCAATAATATATTGGATTAAGGAGTGAGTTGTTACTCTATGTGTGTTGTGTTTTCTAAGTCAACTACATTCACTTGGTATATATATCCTTTACACCATTGGTCACATGCAGAGAAGTTATTTTTCTATAAATCTGTCATTTCTCATTATTAAAGTTCTATAAGGATAAAGATTCTGATTTATACAGTTTTGTAACTAATAAAGTGAATCTACTTAAGTGAAAAGCAGATAACTCAAGATAAATATTGAATATATTTATGAATGCTTTTGTATTATTTAAAGTCACTTTTAAATTTTTATTTATTTATTTATATAATCTTTATTGTTGAGAGTATTACAGATGCCCCACCCCCCTTTTTTTCCCTCCCTTTCCCCTTACCACCAAGTTCCCATTTCAACCCAGGCCTTCACCACCTTATTGTCTGTCTTCCTGGGCAATGCATATATGCATATAAATTCTTTGGTTAATTTCTTCCTGCACACCCTCCCCCATCCTTTCTCAGATTCATCAGTCTGTTCTGTGCCTCTGTTTCTATTTTATTCATCAGTTTATTGTAATCATTGGATTTCACATAAAAGTGAGATCATGTGATATTTGTCTTTCTCTGACTGGCTCATTTCACTTAGCACAATCATCTCTAGGTCCTTCCATGCTGTCTCAAAGGGTAAGAGATCCTTCTTTTTTTACAACTGCATAGTATTCCATTGTATAAAGGTTCCACAGCTTTTTTATCCACTCATCTACTGATAGGCACTTGGGCTGTTTTCAAATCATAGCTATTTTAAACAATGCTGCTATGAACATAGAGGTGCATATGTTATTTCTGATTGGTGTTTTGGTATTCTTAGGATATATTCTTAGAAGTAGGATCATTTTTTATATGTTTAACAAATTCACACTGTTTTCCATAGTGTCAGCACCAGTCTACATTCCCACCTGCAGTGTAATAGGATTCCTTTTTTTCCCCACAACCTAAGCAGCACTTGCTGTTTGTTGATTTATTATGGTGGGTGTGAGATGGAACCTCATTATCATTTTAATTTGCATATTTCTGATGATTAGTGACATTGACCAATTTTTTCATGTCTCTTAGCTACATCCTCTTTGGAGAAGTGACTATTCAGGCTCTCTGCCCATTTTTTATTTGGGTTGTTTATCTTCCCTTTTTTTTTAGTTGTATGAGTAAGAGATAAACACCTTATCAGATGTATCATTGAAAAATATGTTCTCCCATACAGTGGGTTCCCTTTTCATTTTTATGTTGGCTTCTTTTGCTGTACAGAAGCTTTTTATTTTTATGTAGTTTTATTTATTTATTTATTATTTATTAATTTTGCTTTATTTCTCTTGTCCAAGGTGATGTATTAGTGAAAATCTGCTATGTGATATTTTGCTGTCCATGTTTTCTTCTAGGATTTTTATGTTTTTATGATTTACATGTAAGTCTTTTGTCCATTTTGTATTTATTCTTGTGTATGGTGTTAATTGGTAGTCTAGTTTCTTTTTCTTTTTTTTTTTTTTTTTTTTGCATGTGCCTGTCCAATTATCCCAACACCATTTATTGAATAGATCTCTCTTTACTCCATTGTATCCTCATGCCAGTTTTGTCAAATATTAATTGAGAACAATGACTTGGTTTGATTTTTTTATTCTGTTCCATTGATCTACATGCCTGCTCTTGTACCAGTACCAGGCTATTTTGATTACATATGTAGTATGACTTGATATTCGGTATTGTGTTCCCTCTTACTTTGTTATTTTTTCTCAAGATTGCTGTGGCTATTTGGGGTCTTCTTTCTTTGGTTCCATATAAATTTTTGGATTATTTGTTTTAGTTCTGTGCAATATGCAATTGTTGTTTTAATGGGGATTGAATTGAATCTATAGATTGCTTTGGGTAGTATGAACATTTTAATGCTGTCAATTCTACCAAACCAAGATCACAGTATATTCTTCCACTTGTTTATATCTTCCTCTTGCTCTTTTTTCAATGCCCTGTAGTTTTCTGAGTACAGGTTTATCTTGTCTCCTAACTCATTGATTTGGTTCTCACCTTCTTCTAACCTACGGTTGATTCCTTTCAGGGTATTCTTTATTTCAGCTATGCCATTCTTCATTTCTGACTAATTCTTAATCATGGTTTCTCCCACTTGTTTTTCATGCCTATGAATTTCCACTAAGTTTCTTATAGTTCTCATTAAGTTGCTTGTAGTTCTCTCTAAGTTGTTTGAACATTCTTAAAATCAATGCTTTGGACTCTATATCTCTTAAATTGCTTGCCTCCATTTTATTTAGTTCCTTTTCTGGCCATTTCTCCTTTTCTTTCATTTGGGGTTTGTTTTTGTCTCCCCATTTTAGTGGGGTCAGTCATCTAGGGCACTGGGTCATGGCAGTGTGACTCCACCAGTGGACTGGGGGATGCCAGGTCAGGCAGCCTGGTGACAATGGCAGGTCCATGCACCTAGGGATGTCGGGTCACAATGGCAGGTCAAGGCAGCATAGCAGGTAGGTCAGGCACTCTGTGTCAAGTTGGTCATCTGGGTGCACCAGTTCAGGCTCATTGGGTCACAGTATCAGGTTCATGCAGACAGCATCTGGTCTCAGAAATGAGGCCATGCACACCTGTCAGTGGTCTCATTGCACTGGCTCACAGCACTCCCCGCAGCCTCCTCCAGAGGAGGACATTGAGGATTCTCCAAAACAACTGCTCTCCTATCCTAATGTGAGAGAAACACCCAATGAACACTTCACAGTGGTGTCTGAACTACCAGCCTGGATTTCCCACAAATGACAGGGAAATGCCCTCCCACATTCACATCCATGCACACTCTCCATTGCACACACTCACCCAGTCATACTCTCACTCTCACTCTGGTCCTGCCCACTGCCATGTTCAAAACTCATCTTAAATCTCTGTTGCCTAGAAGTGGACATGTTACTCCATTTAAGATCTAGCCACTGTATGATACTATTGTATAATTTCTTCTTTCAAAATATCAGGTATATATTTTTTCACTGACATAAAGATAACATATATATAGTATTTTAAGGTAACATATATATTTATATATATAATACTATATATACATAGTATTTGATGCTGCATTATTCACAGCTAAGTAAAAGTCTCAGACTTTATTTCCATGATTTTTCCATGTATTTTAATCATATGTTTCTCGATTTCCTAAATGTTAAATTTAATACCACCTATTCATCCTGTGTACTTTTGTCCTTGGTATCATTTATAGCAATATAACTATAATAGAAATATAACTTTGTGCTTTATTTTATTATCCATAAAACATTTCTATGATTTAAGTCTTTCATTTATCTTTCAAAGGTTGAAACTAAAACCTATTACCTGCAGACAACCATGTCTATTAGACATGAGTGGTCTCTTTCATTGGCCACATGTAAATTTCATTGAGCATAGAGTTTGACTTTTGTGATTCGGCTTTATAAGGTTCCATATACATCAGGTATTCTAAAATAAACACTTGATTTTAGACTATTGGATTTTTGGTAAATGTCAGATTGGAGTGGAAAATAATATAGTAATTTGTGACTGATTTAACACATGGGTGACATAGGTTCTCATTTCTGCGCTTAGATATTTAGAGATATTTATTACTGGTTTATCTTTTATGTTTTTACACAAATACTTTCCTTTTAAATGCAGATGCATATTTACCTTTCTTTAACAATGCACAGCTGATAGACAGAAAAAATATATATTCTTGTTGAATTTAAGTAAAGTATCCATCTTCAAATTCATAGTTGTAAGTAACTCATATCTAATTCAATACATGAAGAAACACTTAAATATGTGCCCAAGAGATCTAGATGTATAGTACATTTTTTGGCAAGCTACATATTTTTACAAGTACCCTTCTTCAATGATAGTTGTGGATTAGATTCTCAAGTAGCACTTACATTTCTGTTATTTTCCATTAGAGATGCATTTGTCCATTTTTCTATCCCATTAACACCTTATGATTTTATATGCATTTTCTTTACTGCCTTACCACAAAATAAATGCAAGATTATTCCACCGTTGTATCCCACAATTCTCTAATAATGATACCATTACTAAGAAAGCTCTCTTTCTCATAACTATGAGTCATTCTCAAATTTTCTTTTGTTAACCAATTATTGTAAACTGATGGGAAAACCATTTAACACAAACTCTAATAGATGAGTAAAAATGCTATGATTTTCAGGAAAACTATTCCTAAAATGTGTAACTGTTACTTTAGTGTGTGCTTCTTTTCTATAATTATGCTCATTATGTTTGCTTTGTTTTTTATATCAATATATGAAGAGCCTAAATAAAGTATGTGTTCATTGTTACTTAATGCATGTTTGGAAGACACTAATCTTCTTTAATGTCATTTCTTATATGAAGAAAATGTTAATTAGCTACCACTCAAAGTTAGTCAGAAACTTTAGGAATGCAGTTGTATTTTTTTAAAATTTAAAGTTAAAATAAATAGACTGAAATAGTGAGGGGCAAGACAGGAAGTCAGGCAGTTCTTGGCACTTTGATTAATTATGCAAACTAGTACATTTAAGAACCACTTGAGTTCATTAAGTCTACCTACATATATCATTTTTTGTATGTGTTCCTCTAGTATCTGAAATGCACTAGTAACCATCCCCATTGCTCATCTATAACTGTGCTACTCTGTAGAACATCCCTCTGGTCTTTAAGATCCAACTCAGGTATCACTTTCTCCAATAAGTTCTTATGAATCCTACAGTGCCCTGTGTTTTTTCTGTTGTAGCATTGTCTCAATATATTATAATAATTCATTGTTTTCTGGTTTTTCTTCTGCCTCAATTATACTATAAATATCTCTAGAGAAGGATTGTGATTTATTATGTAATCCTGCTTTCACCTGAATTTTATCCAAATCCATCTTACTAAGGATTATGGAGGTCTGTATATCCAATGTGATTTCTTCAAGTTCACCATGCTTGATCTCAGTAACATTTTGCTCTGTCGTTCACTCCTTGAATTCCTTTCTTCCTTTTGGATTCTGTGACACTAGTCTCTTCTGGTGTTCCTTTACTTTCAATCTTTTCCTATTTATCTTCATTTTATGCATCTCCGTCTTTTAATTAATTATAATTAGTTCATCCATTCATTGGTTCAGTATGCTATGAAAAGTACTTCTGGGTCTTAGAGATTTAGAGGTCTAAAATAATAATTAAAAGAAGAGTTCCCACAACACTCTTCTAGCCACTCTTTTTATAAAACTAACTCTACTCCTAGATATTCTCATCAGTGTCTGTGGCTTTCAATATCATGTACATGTTAAGGACTTTGGGAAAAGATCTTTATTATGAATTAAAATTATATATTCAAATTTCTATTTAATATTTCTGCATAAAAATCTCACAGTGAACATATCTGAAACTAAACTCATATTTCTTCCAGAAAATATTCTATCTGTTATTGATAGAATGAAATAAAGATAATTATTTATTAATGAAATACATTTTGATTAAAATAATCTTGCATTACATGGAAAGACTCTGTGTCATGATGAAAAAGACCTTGAACTTGGATTCTGGCTAAAACTGCAAGTTCTGTCAGTAACTAACATGCTAACCCTAGAGACCTCTCAGAATTTTATTTGAATTGCCTGTAAAATATTTTACATGTTATATAAGATAACATTTTCCCCATGATCCCAAGGACTATGGTACTAATATTGAAATGACATTTGGAAGAAGAACTAAAATAAAAGCACAGACTCTGTGAATCTAAATGAGTTTATGCAAGTCTGCCCAGCAGATGATCTTGACTTCTCATTGTTTATTTCTCTTTTCTGTTGTTTAATCTTCTAGTGTGTCTCCCTTTTATTTTTAATACCTTTTCTCCATTCCAAACCCATAGAATAAAACAGGGAAAATGACTTGCTACTAATTTCTGTATGTCTACTTTTAGTTACCATTATCAGCAATCTTTAGTTACTATAGATTAGCAATCTAAAAGGTCCAATGCTTATTTCTTCCTAATGAAAACTTGGAATTTAATAGAAACTATTTCCTTGAACCTACTGTGTTTATATGACTTCCAGGCATGAATCCTATTTCTGAAAAAGCTTTGAGAGGATAATATGTGATGTATGGTTTTTTAAACTATTAATTGATGTTGAAACTTACCAATATATAGGCAACCATTTTTTTCAATGGTAAAAATTCACCTCAATTTAAATTTTGGGTATTTCCTCAGAAACAACTATGCTAGAAACATTTAGCTTAATAGTGGTTTAATAAATGATTTATTGTGACAGGAACAACCATATGTTGATCACCTGGGATAAACACTAACCCAAAAATATGGTGTGTGTGTGTGTGTGTGTGTGTGTGTGTGTGTGTTGTGTGTGTTTGTGTGTGTGGTATAAGAAGAAAGATAGTGAGAAGGAAGAACAGCTATGCAAAGGGAAGGGAAATATCACCTGAAACTGAGGAACTTGGGGAATGGAATGAATAACTTAGAGCAGTGGTCGGCAAACTGCAGCTCGCGAGCCACATGCGGCTCTTTGGCCTCTCGAGTGTGGCTCTTCCAAAAAATACCACGTGCGGGCTTGCACGTAGAGTGCGATCGAAACTTTGTGGCCCATGTGCAGAAGTCGGTTTTTGGCTCTCAAAAGAAATTTCAATAGTTGTACTGTTGATATTTGGCTCTGTTGACTAATAAGTTTACCGACTACTGACTTAGAGGATCTGGTAATTCATGGAGAGGAGCTGATTAAGATTTTACATTACCTTTGAATGAATTTCCAAAGTGGTTCAAAATCAGGTTTTTTTCCATATTCTTCTTCCATTGTGTTTTATAGCCTTTTTGATTTTGCAGAAATCACCATAAATAAAAAAGAACATACCTTAGTAGTTGTGTAAGATGAAATGCTGAATTCTTTTATTCATATGTCTACTTGAAATATTTATTAAACAACTGTGTTTGGGCTTTCTTTTCCTTTTAAATAGGATTGGGAAAGCAAAAGTAATTTCTAAGTTCCTTGTTAATCAATTTGTATGTGCTAAATTAATATTTCCAAAATATGTTTTTCTACTCTTTAATTAATGTGTAGAAAAAATAACCTTAGAAAAGGCATTGCCATGTCTTTTAAATAGCAGTTAATAAAACTAGTCACTGATATCTAACACAAATCTGAGTATTCTTCCTTTTGTCTCCAAATTTTAGAATTTACCATTACAATTTTAAATCTTAAAAGTAATGTAATTTTGATTTATTGAAAAAAATGTTATCTGTTTATTGCATAACCTTAAATCTTAAAAGCAGTAAATGAAAGTTCTTCAGACAACATGCATTTTTTAAAAGTTTGGTGTGTGTTCTTAAAAAAAACCTACCTAGATAAAAGGTTTTCAATATAGAGTACTATGTTTTCTCTTATCATATAACCCAAATCTTCAAGTGACTGCAGCAGAATAAGGAGATATATATAGATCACTCACACATGCATACACACACACATATATATATAATTTAGAGTACATAACAGCTACACTGAGTGGCCAGATTATTATAATCTCGAATGCATAATAATCTGGCCACTCTATGTATATTGGAGAGGGTGAAGGCTGGGCTGAGGGACGCACACCCCCGTGCACAAATTTCTTGTATATAATATATATACTAGAGGCCTGGTGCAAGAAATTCGTGCACGTGGGGGAGGGGTGTCCCTCAGCCCAGCCTGCACTCTCTCCAATCTGGGATCCCTCTCACAATCCAGGACTGCTGGCTCCCAACTGCTTGCCTGCCTGCCTTCCTGATTGCCCCTAACTGCTTCTCCCTGCCAGTCTGATCACCCCCTAACCACTCCCCTGCCAGCCTGATTGCCCCTAATTGCCCTCCCCTGCAGGCTTGATCACCACAACTGCCCTCCCTTGCAGGCCTGGTCCCTCCCAACTGCCCAGCTATGCTGGCCTGATTGCTCCCAACTGCCTTCCCTTGCAGGCCTGGTCCCTCCCAACTTCCCTCCACTTCTGGCCATCTTGTGGTGGCCATCTTGTGTCCACCTGAGGCAGCCATCTTTGACCACATGGGGGAGGCAATCTTCTGTGTTGGAGTGACAGTCAATTTGCATATTACTCTTTTATTAGATAAGATATATATTAGAGGCCTAGTGCATGAATTAATGCATGGGTGGGGTCCGGCCAGCCTGGCCAGAGGGAGGGGACATGGGCAGTTGGCCGGCCTGCCTGCTGGTCAAACTCCTTGTTGAGGGGACAATTTGCATATTAGACTTTTATTATGTAGGATATACACTGAGTGGCCAGATTATTATGCATTCAGAGATCATAATAATCTGGCCACTCAGTGTGTGCATATATATATATATAAAAGCCCAGTGACCAGAACAACCAGAATGACTGGTCGCTATGACGTGCACTGCAGCACCAACTGGTCCTGATCAGGACCCCATCGGGCCCCCTCAATGGCCTGTGGTCCCTCCCTCTGGCCAGCCCTACCACCAATAGGCCTCCCCCATCAGGGGCAGGGCCAGCTGGCCTTCCATGGGCATCCCTTCGCCGGACTGGCCTGATTAGCCCCCATTAGGGCAGGCCAGCTAGACCCCACCAGTGCATGAATTCATGCATCAGACCTCTAGTATAGGATATAATTTGTATGATATGATGTAAACATTTATACATAAAACATCTATTAATTTAACTTACCATGAGTAGAAACTAATAATAGCAGAAATCCTAATAAAAAAGAGCCTGTTATTTGTTCTTGCTATCGGCCTTCATAAGCTTAAAGTATTTGGAAAGGACTGTGTTTACCTAAAGATTAATTACCTTGTTAAGTTGTACTTATATTACAGCACAAATATTAAGTACTTATTAGTACAGATGATTTTTGAGCCATCTATAAAGCTTCAATAATGCATATTTCTCTGAATTAATCCAGTTATGAAAGTAAATTTAAGAAGATAATTAAAAATATGTACATTTGAGAGACTTAAGTTCTGTCAGGTTAACCAAATCACTTAAGTAATATTTTGTAAGGTAAAGGAACTACATAAAATATACTAGTCAAAATAAAGCTAAACATGCTCTTGTGGTACTTTTATTCTTGTTAAGTATATTATAATTTGCCAGCAGTTATTACTTAAAACACAGTGTTCTCATAGCTGTATTATTAGTGATAAAAAATTCAAGAGAGACTAGAAGATGAAGGGACGGAAGAAGAAAGATATGAAACAAAATCCCTGAGGATGTATGTCTTGAAATTTGGATAACAAGCACATATAAAGAACAAAATGAGTATACATACAACTAAAAAGATTCAGAGATGCTCATGAAGATATTTCCAGTTCCCCACCCCAAAAAGAGAGAGAGAGGAAGAAAGAAAGGAAGGGAAGGAGAGAGGGTGAGAGAGAGGGAGTGAGAGGAATAAAAGTTTATTTTCCTTTACTAAAATACAAACATTTTAACTTTTTAAAACTTGCAAATGAGACATTGTCCCTGGAAAAGCTGTTCCCAAAGCAAATAAAAGAACCCTCAACCAGAAAGCAGGATACTGACCCATGCATTGTGTTTAGTTGATGACTTGGTTAAGCTTAAGATTTTCCAAGGTAGGTACAAACAGAAGGAGCTCAGACAAATGCCTAAAATGTTTGTACTCTAATGTATATTATAGGGGTATGTGCATATTTGTGTATAAGAAATACACACATATATAGGATCAGCTGATATTTATATTGGTGGATATCTATATAAATATATATATAAATATATATCACATATAAGATACATTTGTATCTCAAATACACGTATTTTTAATTACCCTCTTAAGGTCAGTGTTATAGCTAGATCAGATTAGAAAAAATGCTTATTTATGTAAATATATATATAAATATATATATATATATATATATATATATCAGATAAACATGACATGTGAAAGCAGATGTCTGTTTAAATTACAAAAGTGCCACTTGTGATTTTTATGTACGCTTCAGCTTTACATTGTTTTCTCTTTGTCAATGGTGTGTTGGTCTGGCTGTGAGCCCAGGTCTCTTACAAAATGATCAACCTGAGACTAGCACAGCACCATCTGGTAGTATCTTGGGTAAGAAATACATGAAAAATATCTAATTTATGCATTTCATTCTGAAAACATAACAATACAAACAATGATATGACATTTTTTTTCAGTAATGGAACCTCTTGAAAATAAATAAATTAGACAACACCTCACTCAGTTTTTGTAGAAAAATGAAAAAAAATACAATCTAGGGAACAGGTGCAGAAGAATGACTTATTTCATGGAGTGAGAAATTAGAAAGTAGTCACACATTTTTTTTAATACAAAGAGGCCCAGCACTAGTTCCACAGAGGAGAGTAAGGTAATAAGTAGAAGGGCACTATTGAGCCAGGATTTTGGTGAATCTGAGAAACTGTCATCCAGAAAGATTTCATGATCTCTGACTTTGATTTCATAACAAAACAATGGAAAAATAACATTTTTTCTATAAATATTTGTTTATGTGTTTAGACATGTCAACTACATAAACTGCATGTGCTTTTTGTCTGTTAGCTACAACATAAATAGGCATTAACTTATTTTTCTTACTTCATATAAGAGAAAACCTAATTCAATATGATGATAATACTTGCTTCTTGTGTTCCATTCCTATAACTATCTTAGGCAGCAAGTATTAAATATTAAGCTTTTCAGTAAAAACATATTTTTGTTAATTCTTCATATTGGTACAATAATAACTCACCTTGCACATGCTGAATTTATCTCATTCATTGAATATTTGAGCATAACTGAGAACAAACATTAGGTCTGTGATCATAAAAGTTGACTCATTTTCTTTACAATATTTTTTAAAATTTTAAATAAATTTATTGAGGTGACAACGATTAATAAGATTATATAGGTTTCAAATGTACATTTTTGTGATACATGATTTTTATATTGCATTGTGTGTCTACCACCCAAAATCAAATAATCTTTCATCACCATATATTCACTCCCCCTTTACCCTTTACTACTCCATCCTTCTTCCCTCTGATAACAACCATAGTTTTCTGTGTCTATGAGTTTAAGTTTTATATCCCACATATGAGTAAAACAGGTGGTTCTTAGTTTTTTCTAATTGACTGATTTTCCTTAGCATGATATTCTCAAGGTCCATCCATGCTGTCACAAATGGTGTTATTTCATCTTTTCTTAAGGCTGAGTAGTATTCCATTGGGTATATGTACCACATCTTATTTATCCAATCATCTATTGAAGGACACTTTGGTTGTTTCTGTGTTTTGGCCACCATGAATAATGTCCCCAAAAACACAGAAGTATATATATCTAGGCAAGTAAATACTTTTAATTTTTTGGTTAGATACCCAAAAGAGGAATTTCTGGGTCAAATGGGAAATTTATTCTTAATTTTTTTAGGAGCTTCCATACTGTTTTTCATAGTGGCTATATCAGTTTACCTCCCCACCATCAGTGAATGAGGGTTTCGTTTTCTACACAACACTTGTTATTACTTGTTTTGTTGATAATAGCCATTCTAACATCTGTGAGGTGGCATTTTGTAGTTTTGTTTTGCATTTTCCTAATAGCTTGTGAAGCTGAGCATCTTTTCATATATCTGTTGGCCATTTGTATGTCTTCTTGGAAGAAGTGTCAGTTTAGGTATTCTGTCTATTATTAATTTGATTGATTGTTTGGAGTTGAGTGTATAAGTTCTTTTTATACTTTCGATATTAACCCATTGTTGGATCTGTAGTTTGCTAATATCTTCTCCCATTTGGTTGGTTGCCTTTTTATCTTGGTGACGGTTTCTTTTGCTGTGCAGGCTGTTTTTAGTTTGATATGGTCCCTTCATATTTTTTTTCTTTGCTTCTCTTGCCTTTGAGATCAAACTCATGAAAAGTTCTCTAGGACCAAGGTCCATAAGTTTAGTATCTATGTTTTCTTCTATGTAATTTATCGTTTTAGGTCTTTTATTTAGGTCTGTGGTCCATTTTGAATTACTTTTTTGTCCATGTGGATAAACTGTAGAATAGTGTCAGTCTTTTGCATGTGGCTTTCCAATTTTTTCAACACATTTATTGAAGAAGCTTTCTTTTCTCCATTGTATATTTTTGGCTCCTTTTTCTCTCTCTCTCACACACACACAAATAATATTCTTCATTTTCTATTTCATTTTGTTTATAAAGATGCCTTCATTAAGGATTTTTGGTAAATTTTTATTTTTTTATGTTCTGCAAACTACATGTAATAACAAAATATATATGAAGTGACCAGTGGATAAGGAACAAATGAGTAAATAAATAAATCTTATATTATGATCTTATAAACACTTCATTTGGCTATAATTTTAAAAATTCCTCTGATCTTATATTTTCTTTTTCACAAGGCCTTTGGAGTTTACAACTAGGTCAACACTATGTTATCATAAATTTTAAAATGTTATAATTAGATTCTTTTGCTGCTCACTCTAGTGAATTCACTTGGAAAAGTATGAGATAGAAATACCTCAGACAGAAATTCATATTCTAATAGGCCATGATATAGCAAGACTTATGGGCATATAGATATGATTTTCTTAGTTTATTGTCTCTTTTATTTGCCAAATTGAGTTTTTTTTTTCCAAAATTCATTGTAATGCTGGAGATTTCAAGAGTCGAAGTTTAAATGAATTTTTGACTTGGTAGAAACAATAATCTATGTACATTTCTCTCCATTCAAATTTTTCTTTAACTCATCATCATCCTAACATATTTTGTCTATGGACACCACTTAGAGAAATCTACTTTTCCAATTCTCACTTCAATGTTTTCCTAAATTTTTCTAGTGGACCTTAGAGCTTATAGATTGTGACTTTGAAGACCATGAAAACTTAAACATAACTTTTTTTATAAATTGCTAATAAAATCCCCACAAGGAATGATAAAGTTATAAGATTTAATGAAAAGCTATATCTGGTTTTAGCATATTTTTAAATCTATCTATCTATCTATCTGTCTATCTATCATCTATCTATCTATCATCTATCTATCTATCTATCTATCTATCTATCTATCTATCTATCATCTATCTATCTATCTATCTGTCATCTCCCATAAATAAGTGTATTAACTTTCTTTTAACATATTTAAAGGCATTTTGATGCTTAGAGAACACAAAAGTGCCAAAATTGAGAATTTACTTTTATTATAATTCATAAAAAGAGAACACATTATTTACTAGTTGCTGTTTGTTGATTGGTTTGGTTGTAAGTGAATATATTAAAACAGTGCTTTTCCTGTTATTATGTCATGATACCTATATATCATATATGTGTACATTTTCTGCAGGTGTACAGATATTTCAGATTTTAGAAAATTCTAATTCATTACTGAGTAGTTTCTAAGAAAATCTTGCTGCCATTCTCAATTATTTTATTGACTAATAGAACTTGGCATGTGAACCTGTTAAGGGTCCCACAATTGTGATTAATATTGCAGATAGAAATGGTAAAAGACAAAGTCATGCTAATAACTATGATTGTTCAAATTATAAATTTTAACAAACAAGCATATTAGAATTAAATTGAATCCATTAAGGAAATGACTGCTACAAAACAGTGACAGATCATATATATATATATATATATATATATATATATATATATATATTATTGATTTTTTACAGAGAGGAAGGGAGAAGGATAGAGAGTTAGAAACATTGATGAGAGAGAAGCATTGATCAGCTGCCTCCTGCACACCCCCTACTGGGGATGCACCCACAACCAAAGTACATGCCCTTGACCGGAATCGAACTTGGGACCTTTCAGTCCGCAGGACGATGCTCTATCCACTGAGCCAAACCAGTTAGGGTCAGTGACAGATCTTTGTTCCTCTTTTCATTGGGCTACAAATGAGTTACTAGTTTAGAATAAAAATAGTTTGGGATAAGAAATACACATTTTTGTGGTGTAATTTATGTTTTATAATTCATTCCCCACAATTCAGTCTATTGTGATACTTAGAAATCTTTATGAATTGAATAATAAGTCTATTTGCTGCATTGCAAAATTGAATCCAATGTAAGAACATAAGCCAATTCCTATTCTGAATCAGGTGCCTCTCTCTGACTTAATATTAGCAAGACTTATTAAGGCAACGAATGTATTCCAGTATCTGTAAATTTAGAAAGCTAATAACTAGAATTGTAGATTCTAGACCTAGATTTCATTGCTATAAAAGAATGCTTACTATTATCCAAACAAATCACAGCATTGGACAGTTTACACATTTTATAGTTTACATTATTATAGGTATATATCACTGTAAAATAATACTTTCATTTTGAGCCCATTGTTATGCTTCTATAGTTTTTAGTAAAACATTATATCTAAAGCAAAAATAAATGTAAAAGGAGGCTTGAGATACAATTACATGTACTGTAGCTTCTGTTTAGAGGGGTTTATAGCTAAAATCGGTTTTCATTATTGGCTCTCAGTACAGGTTTGGATTTGTTAGGCACAGTACATTTTTGTATTTCTTTGGTTTTACTTTGCTCATAAGGTTGGACAGTTGTAATTTTAAATTTATTTGTTGGCTAAGGTAACATTCAATGAATATTAGGCTACAGAGGAAAGGGAAGAAGTGGTGTTGGAATTCTCTCTTAGGATTCACAGAAAAGGGATTAAGCAGCTAAAATTAGTATAGGTATTCAGTTACTATTAAAAATAACTATTTGTTTTATAATATATAAAGAAATATATGCTTAGAAATATAGTGTCTTTTTTTTTGCTTGTCATTAGTTAGTTTTAGTGTGACAATTTGCTATGACATCTGGCAATCCTACTCAAGTACATGTCTTTCAATGTAAACATGATACCAGGATCTATTCTGCAGCATGAAGCTCAAGGCTTGATCATATGAATTATGTTCAATATGGAGTCAGAATGGGATAATGGGGTAATAAAAATATTGAAAGGATGTTATTGCTATTATGGCTAACTCATTATGATAGGAACCTTAGACATTTTAATCTCCTCTATTAAAAAATAATACATAGAAATAGTAAACCAAACAAAACAAGTGCACTGTTTTATGAGTTATTAGAGGGCAAACACCCTTGTAACCAAATAAGAAATAGGAATTTGTTGGCAATCCCAGAACCTTCTCCATGTTTCCCATTCCAAGTATAGCCTTCATTAAACAGAGTAAGATTACCTATGACAAGAGTAGATAGATAAATAGATACATAGAGAAATACATATACATAATAATACATTTTATATGTATATGTACATATGTTATATATGTTAAAATGCCTCATGATTTCATTTGGCAACTTCTCACCACAGAACTACAGGGTTTTTGTTTAATCACTTTATTATTCCATTTCTCCCCATTTTTTGTACTGATAATTCTTATTTAAAGGAAAGAAGAATGATATAAGTTGAAAGTCCTATAATTAATACTTTGCTTATCTTATCTTACATATATAACATCTTAGAATTTTACAATCTATTACAAAGAACAGAGCTTTTAATTTTGATTATTTCTATTGTATTGATTTTTTAAGAAACATTATTTTTCATATAAGAAATCTTTTCCTAAACCCATAAGCATGTACATATTGCCATTTTTTAGGTCTTCTTTAAATCTCTAGTAAGATTTTTTGTAGTTAGCAGCATATAAATTCTGCATTTATCCCTATTTTATTGATGGTACAAATTATATTTTTAGTGTATTCCTAATAGTGTAATGCTAATATTTGGAAATACAACTGATTTATGTACATTAATCTAGTATCTTATGATTTTGCTGAATTCATTACTTAGTCCTAGTAGATTTTCTTTAGATTGTTAAGGATTTTTACAAGTAGAGAAAATATTTTTCTTTTTAATATATGTATCTTTTATTTATTTTTCTTTCTTTATTGTACTGGATAGAATCTCTACAATAATGTTAAATAAAGTTTCTGATAACAGACATCTTTCTCTTCTTCCAGATCTTTGGGAAAACAATTGAATCTTTAACTATTAAATATGATATGACTTGTGCATATTTTCTAGATGTGCCTTACATATTTGAAGAGTGTCCCTCTATTGTTTGTTTACTGAGAATTTTTAGCACGAATAAATTGTCAGTTTTTTCAAGTAATTTTTTCTGTTATTATTGGATAATTATCTACCCTTTATGCTGACATAGTAAAGTACATCTATTTATTTTCAAGTATTTAAAATGTTCATTTGTTGGATTATTCTTACTTGATCAGGATGTCTTTTACTTATATACTGGAGGCCCAGTGCACAAATTTGTGCATGGGTGGGGTCTGGCTGGCCAAGCCCCAATCGGGGCAAATTGGGGCTGGGGCTATCAGGAAGAGAGGGTGGGAGGTTGGCCTGCCACCATCTCCCCGATTGGGGCCTGATCAGGGTTGGGCCAGCTAGGGGGAGAGGCCAAGGGTGATTGGCTGGTGGGCCCCACCCTCGATTGGGGTGGTGGGGGCCAATTGGGGGTCAGTACTCGGGGGAGGGGCCATGGGAGCTTGGCCGGCCAACCCCACCCCTGATTGGTGTGGAGGGGGCTGATCAAGGGCAGAGCTGGCTGGGGGAGGGGCCATGGGCCAGTCGAGGTGGTGGGGGCCCATCGGGGGCAGGGCCAGCCAGGGGGAGGGGCCACAGGCAGTTGGCTGGCCGGCCAGCCCTGCCTCTGATTGGGATGGGGGGGCCAATCTGGGGTGAGGCCAGGTGAGGGGAGGGGCTGCAGAAGGTTAGCTGGCCGGCCCTGCCCCCTATTCGGGTAGAGGGGTTGATCAGGGGTGAGACCAGCCAGGGGAGGGGATGCGGGCCAATCAGGGTGGTGGGGGCCCATCAGAGGTGGGGCCAGCCAGGGTGAGGGGCTGCAGGATGTTGGCCAGTTGGCCTCGCTCCTGGAATGGGGTGGGAGAGGCCGATCAGGGGTGGGGCCAGCTTGGGGGAGGGGCCGAAGGAGGTTGGCCAGCTGGCCCCACCCCCCTGATTGGGCTGGTTCACTGGCTGCAGTGGGCATCATAGCAACCGGTCATTCTGGTTGTTCTGGCATTCCTGTTGCTGGCTTTTTATATATATAGTTTACATTTATGTAGTTGCTAAAATTAAGGTCTTTGTATCTTATTCTATAAAATATCCCTGAAGATTTATTTTCTTGTAATGAGGTGTATGCAAGTAACTGCAACAGACTGTCGGCTACCATGGTGTTTGCATGAAGCTAAAGGTATGAGACCAGCAAAATTCTTCATTTGTGAGTGCCTTGAAGGACACATAGTGTTTAGAACAACTTGGAAGAGACAGTAGAGGAATGGTAACATGACAGTTACACCAATCTAAGTATTCAAAGATGGGAACAACTAAAGGGTTTTAAAATATATATTTTTATTGATATCAGAGAGAAAGGGAGAGGGAGAGAGAGATAGAATCATCAATGATGAGAGAGAATCATTATCTACTGCCTCCTACATGACCCCTACTGGGGATTGTGCCCTCAATCTGGGCATTTGCCCTGACTGGGTTTAGAACCATGACCTCCTGGTTCATAGATCCAGGCTCAATCACTGAGCCACACTGGCTGGACTAACCAAAGCTTTTAAGACCAAAATCAGAAATCAGAGAATAGACTCTCATCTGAGAGCTAAGTTATTGCTACCACACCAGATAGCATAGATTTACAGAATATTCCACATGGGTTAAACAACAAGTATCCTGTGAAAGGAATTAAGAGCCAAAAAAGGATAGAACTCCTTTGGATTATTTTTGTTGTATTTATTTAATTACTTGCTTAAACATTTATTTGTCATTTATAACTTGTTCGTCTAATCTGAAATGCTCTGTTACCAGATTTTTGTCTTAGTGGCATCTTTATAGGGTGCTAGTCTTAATAAAATGGCACCTTTCCTCAAAAAAAAAGCTTTCTTTACAATTTAGTTTAAACTGCTTTCTGTCTAATCATTATCTCATCACTGTTTTAGGGTCTTCACTGAACTTCACAGTTAAGATGACCTTGTTCAGTTTTATTTGTGTTTGTATTATCTCTTCTTCTCCTCTAGCATGTGAATAAGTGTATGTGTACAAATGTTTGTGTGTGTATACAATGCATGAAATATATAATGACAGAATGAATTTATTTTATTGCAAGATGTGTAGTCTGTATGTTTCCGAGATATCTTGTGTCTACTAGAATATGGACGATACTTAACCAAGCTAAAAGAGACCCTATAAAAACTATTGAGTGAGGGGGATGTATCTCAAGGGAGATCACATTGTATTGCACATAAAATAATATAATACTTATAACTAAAATACTTTTACCAGTGAAATATCATGTCATATTATACAAATATTATAGCAAATAACAACTCAGAGATCACTTTTTAGCTAAGATCTTAGAATGTGACTCTTATTACTGGGAGGATCAGGCAATAAAACTGCATTTTGTTATTTCAAAATAGGAAACAGAATTGACAAGTGCTCTTTATCAGAAAGGAATGCTGATTGCTGATAGCACAGAAAAAGCACATTGACAAAGAACCCTTAAATAGTATGTAAAGAGAGAAGCAATCAATGCTTTGGTGGTTACTAGAGAAATTCAACATTTTCATCACTTACTCAATAAGAGCAAAACTCCTAAAAACAATTTATTAAAAACCATATCTAAAGCTAACTTGTATCATTCACAGCACACACAACAATGGCAAGTTACATGACTAAGTGGTTCTTTCAAATAAAGATACTAAATAAAAAAATATATCATCCTTGGACCTACTCTATAGTAAAATACAATCAGGAGGATCCACCAAACCTGGGAGAAAGACATTTTAAGAATGAATAAGTTTTTCCTAACTACATATAGCGTGTCCCCTCTCAAATGCATACACGCTTTAACAGCTGATAGCTCAATTTTAAAAATGAAATATATTTTAATAAACACTGTCTTTGTAATTATTCAAACTGTGTGTATACATTTTTGGGGGGATACCCTGTCTATTATGGTATGCTACCATATAAACCTTAAATAAGAAGGAATTGAAATATGTTATAAGAACACCAAAGAATATAATTTACAATTATACTCATTTATGCTCATAATTAGTATGAGTGTAATGAAATATACTTGGGGTAACATATGTCATGCCAGCAGATTTGAATGGGTATTTATAAAATTTTAAGAATTTAATGAATTTAATTTTTTTTGGGTGTGAGCACAGTATTTGTTTTTCAAGCATGACACTTAGGGAGTACAATGCTCATACTCTTAAGAGAGCAAAGTGATCAAAAACAGCTTTAGAAATGCTCAAGTAGAGTCTATCAAAGTGATTTGTTGATGGCCTATAAAATATGATACACACCTTTTTGTCTGATGAAAATGCAAAGTAGGTGTGCTGTGAGAACAAGATATAAGTTTATTGCAGTATTTACAGGAATAACACTGTTTTTCAATGCTGTGCCCTTCCACATTGATTATAACTTTGTTTTTATTCAAATAAAGTATTTCCAGTGATTAACATCACAATTTGTTATTTATCTAATTTCTAATCTCTTTGTTTTTTTTTTATTATTCCTAGTTCAACTATCGATTTTAGCCTTTCATTTCAATAGTAGTCAATTTGCTCTTTCTTTCATTCCTCTGCTAGCATTATTTATACAATTTATCAACATTCTTATACCCATTACAACCATTTTCACTCCACTTAAAACATTTAAAATTTGATTAAATAAATAAAAGCTCAAATGCAACAATAAAAATTTTGAAAAGCTGAAAACATTCCATTAGGTATTTTATTAACTTGTTCAAAATAGATGATTCAAAATGCTGTGAAATACCTACAATTAGTATAAAAATCATATTTATCAATATTTGTGATTGCCTGGCTGGCATAGCTCAGTGGTTGAGCATCGACATATGAACCAGGAGATCATGGTTCAATTCCCAGTCAGGGCACATGCCTGGGTTGTAGGCTCAGTCCCCAGTGTGGGGCATGCAGGAGGCAGCCAATCAATGATTCTCTCTCATCATTGATATTTCTATCTCCCTTTCTTCCTTCTTCTCTGAAATCAATGAAAACATATTTTAAAAATATTTGTTATTAATTAGTAGGAATATTTTATATGATTTCTGGATATGTGTTTATTGATTAGTTAAAGCCATTGCTTGAAAATCATACCAAGCTGAAGATAGGGAAAGTCATCTATACATTAGCACAATAAAGACTTCTTAAATATTATACTGAGGATTTACTACACAAGTACACAGATTTTTGGAGTAGGAAGAAATTTTCATTCAATAACTCCAAAAATCTGTGTACTTGTGTAGTAAATCCTCAGTATAATATTTAAGAAGTCTTTATTGACAATCTTAATTTCCCAAAGTGATACAATAAGAAAAATTAAACAGACTCTCACTGATTGCTGAAGTCTCTTTTTTGTACTGATAGTTAAATCAGAGATTCTTGCTCAGGCAGTATAATATACAACTGTCTATGAGGGAGTCATGGTTTTTGCACTGGGTATAATGAGATGCACAAAGACAATTTGTGACTTTCATGACATGTTTATGAACTTCCAACACAGTCTTATGATTGTTATAGACCTACGAACTTGGGTCAATGAGGAACTGAGTTATTTACTTAGAAACATCTACCGTTGCATAAAGCCTTTGAAAAAGAGATATGGCCAAACAGTGTCAGACAAAAAATATAGAAAAACACCTTCTTGATAGAGCATTTGATCAGATTTTATAAATTATATTAATAATAAATATTGGTCCTGCAACTTTGTTGACTTAAAATTTAGTAGATTAAAAAAAAAAGTCTCTTCTTTTAGGTGTTGGAGGAAATGATCACCTAAATATGGATGAATTCCCTCCTCATCAATGACTACATAGTTAGCTTCTATTGTACAGTGAAGCAATGGAACATTCTTAAAAATCACAGTGCTGAAATGCTAGTCTAAAGTGAACAACATAAACTGATGAACAAAAACAGACCCGGAGACAGGGAAGCATTGATTGGCCTGTCAAGCCTCAGAGGGAAGGTGGGGGAGGGTGGGTGTAAAGGGGAGAGATCAACCAAAGGACTTGTGTGCATGCATATAAGCCTAACCGGTGGTCACGGACAACGGGGAGGTGGGGGCATGCGTGGGGAGGGCTTTGGGATGGGAATGGGGGGATGAGGACAAATATGTGATACCTTAATCAATAAAGAAATTTAAAAAATAAAAAAATAACTAAAGTGAGCAGAAGACAAAGTGAATAGAAAGAAGTGGAGTTTGGAGACAACCTGTAGTAGGGGAACTTGCCTCATCTCTGCAATTCCCATCCAGAACCTTTAGGTTCAGCACCATGTGTGGAGTTAGCTCTCTTGTTGCTATGTCTCCAGAGTACCCTTAAATCACATCAGCTTCCTTCCTTTGGTACCGCATTGTATGGCTATAAGTTCTCTCAGTTTCTAAACAACTTTCTATGACATACTCCAATTTGTTAAATATGTTTTACATCGCATACATCCAAAAAATACCAATCCAACTTACTATAATTATGATTAGACTGACTGCTCATCCTTAAGAGCCTTTAGTAAGTGTATGAAAAAATTTATATGCATAAGAGATGCTTTATAGCTAAAAGAAACCTTTGTATGAGTTAAGAGATTCGAGGTAAAATCCTGATTCTGCCATCAGATACCTTGAACAGTTACTTCCTTCTGAATGGAGATATTGAATACAATTTATTAGTATTTGTTAATTTTCACCCAAGGATATTTTTTCCATTGCTTTTCAGAGGGAGAGTGGAAGGGAGGGAGGATAGAAGGGGAGAGAGAGGGAGAGGGAGATATCGATGTGAACCCATGATCCTTCGGTGCTTGGGCTGATGCTCTAACCACTTAGCACACTAGCCAGTTAGGATGCAATTTAATTAGGAAACTATCACAAAAATTTATTCGAAATATATGTAAAATGGAGTCCACATAATTGTATTGTGCTTAAAAATCAAATATAAAAGTTCATCAGAATACCATGAGCACATTGAGTTTCCCTTCCAACATTCTATTAACTATTTGCTTGGGGTTGATTTGTCTTAAGAAAAGGGGAAAACTCAACAGCCTATTTTGTGCCAAAATTAATTCTAACCGTAATACATTTTGTGCTCTACTGACTTTCAATTTATTACCAGTGGAGCTTTGTTGATTGCTTTGATCTTCAGTTTATTGGCAATGAAGTAGGATTTACTATGCCACCACATTTCAATAACATATTACTTTATTGAGCTGGTGCTTCATTGCAAAGCACTACAAGAAAATAATTTGTCTGTCTTTCCTCAAACTCATAATAATTTTGAGTGTGGTAGAATGTTTAATGTCAAACTTGTATCCTTGCATATTTATTTTTGTAATTTCAACTCTTAAGAGGTAAAATGTGTGCATCTAAGTAGCTGCCATTGCAATTTGGTTACACTGACACCAGATGGCAGTGACTAGATCCCAAGGTGCTAGATTTTAGAATGTATGCAACATCATTTATTTATTTATTTTAATTTATCTTTATTGCTGAAAGTATTACAGATGCACCTCTTTTTCCCCCATTGATCCCTTCCACACCACAACCACCCTACCCAGGCCTACCACCCTATGCAACATTTTCTAAAATGTATTTTCTAATTATAGTTGACATATAATATTGTATTAGTTTCAGGTTTACATTGTAGTAATTAGACATTTGTACACCTTATATACCATGATAAATCTAGTATAGATCTGGCCCCATAACTACTTTGTATGAAAACACCGTATATCCTTTAAACACAGTAATACAATTCAAGTAATGTATTCAAAGATGATTTTAAAAACAACTTTTAAAGCAAAAATAAATCCTATAATACATATATTTTAATGTCTTCATTTTTAATATTACATCTTGATTTGAAAACTAGTTTAATTGTAAAAATGATTATTTTTTATCTTTTTTGTTTTTGTTTTTGTTGGTTTGTTTGTTTTTACTTTTGCTTCATTTCCAATAAACTCATATATACTGAGTGGCCAGATTATTATGATCTCTGAATGCATAATAATCTGGCCACTCAGAGTATATCCTATATAATAAAAGGCTAATATGGAAATTGTCCCCTCGACCAGGAGTTTGACCAGCAGGAAGGCCAGCCAACTGCCCATGTCCCCTCCATCTGGCCAGGCTGGCCAGACCCCACCCATGTACCAATTCATGCACCGGGCCTCTAATATATATGTGTGTGTGTGTGTGTATATATATATATATATATATATATATATATATATATACTGAGTGGCCAGATCATTATGCATTCAGAGATCATAAAATGTTTTTCTTTTTTTCTTTTTTTTGGTCTCAAAATAATGGACCACATCACTTTTACCCATCTATATAAACACTAATGTAGACTCTTTTATGTTTAGTTTAATGAAGAGTCTCTTTCAAAATTACTTTCACTAGATGATGCTTTTTTCACGTATTCCACTACATAACCTTTACCTCACTTTGAAAATTTTCAAGAAGGACTTTATGGTTAAGGCAGCACATTGTTAGTGATGCCTTATGTGAAAATTTAGGGGCCAGACATTACTAAGCCATAGAAGAGATACTTGGTAAAGAAAAGCAGAAATGTGCTCTTCTCCAAAAACCTTCTTTGGGCAAAACTTGAGTGATGTTTTCATTCACTAAGATAGGTTTATGGACCGGAGGCAAGGAAACCAGGTTTTAAAGTATAATAATAGGCTACTTCTCGTATTTTGTACTTGTGGTATCTCTGTGAATTCCAAGTAGTGACGTGACATAGTAGCTATGTACACTGATTTAAAGATCATACACAATATGTGAATTAGACAACTCAGTCTGTCCCAGATTCTGCTGGGATCCAGGGCTCAATCAGTTGGTTGAGCATAGCCCCATGCACTAGGAGGTCACTGGTTTCATTCCAGGTCAGGTCACATATGTGAGTTGTGGCCTGGATCCCCAGGAGAAGGCATGCAGGAGGTGGCCAATCAATGTATCTCTCATTGATGTTTCTATCTCTCTCTCTATTTCCCTTCTTCTCTCTGAAATCAATAAAAGTATTTTTTTAAAATCTCAGAGCACAATAAATAAACCTTGGCTTTCTAGCCCACTGTCTTAAATTTTATTTCAGCTGCTTAATTCACTTTTCCCAAACTGTATCTACTCAACAGGAAAGAACCAAGAGGCAAAAACAAACAAACGGAAATACAGAAAGTAAAACCTTAATTTTAAATGCAATAATGTCTCTTCTTCTGTATAACAGTAATCTGGTTTAGGGTCTCATAATCTCTGGTTTGGATTGATTGGAAGAATCTTATTCTCCAGTTTCCAGACTCAATCCCAGTTATAGACATTTTACTATCACTACGGCCAAAGGATATGAAAATCTGACCTTGTCACCTATTTCAGTGAGCTTATTTATTTGTGAATAACAAACTAACCCTAAATATAGTGACTTAAAACAGCAGCCATTTTTAGAATATCTCATTATTTTATTGGTCCAGAAATCAGACCAGGATAAGATAAATACTTTCTCTTTTACATCTAACATTGGTGGAGTTCACTATGAGCTGTTCAGTAGCAATGTTCTGGTTTGGAGGACCAGATGTAGCTTCACTTACATGTCTAGCGTCCAGGTGTAGATAGGTGAATAACTGGGCTCATCTCATATAATCAACCACAGCAGCTATGAGGGGCCTCTTCTGTACAATCAGACTTTCTACAGAGAGGCTCAGGTCTCCCAAAGAGAGTGTTTCAAGGAATTTGAAGTGGATTTTGGCAGTCTCTAAATGACATATAATTTCTGCCACATTCTTTTCACCATTGTTGTTCAGCTTCGATTCAAAAGCAGTAAAATAATGGTACTCCACTTCTTCTTTTCTTTTCTTTTATTTTTTTTTATTTTGGGGTACTCTAATTCTTAAATGGGACAAATGACAAAGAATTTGAACCATCTTTCATCTGCCACATCACTCTTCTGCTCAAAATACATTTCCTATGTGCCTTTTTAAAGCATTTAAAATTATGTGACCACCCTGTCTCATCAATTCTTATCAAATTTTATATTTCAGAAAACTTAAAGTTTACTAATTTTGTTTAGCAAACACTTAAACAGGCACTATTCTAAGCACTTCACATATATTGACTCATGTATCTTCATAGTAACCCTATGTTGTAGTTTCTATTTAACAAATGAAGAAACTGGGGCATAGAGAGTTAACAGCACTTTTCCTAAGTTCTCACTTAGTAAGTCATGGAGTTGTGTGTAAAACTAGAAAATGTGGTCCCCAAATTTTTGCTTTTAACCATTTAAATTGGGTACTATACTTCTTTTCTCTGGGTGTAAGTATCTCTTTCTTATTGGCATACCCATGTGGCAAAATGGAAGTGCTTTTTTTTTTCTTTTCATCACCAGCTCCTCTGTGAAACTTTGGTTCTTGGCATGTGCATTTAATGTAGTAATTATTATATTCTTTGTTTATTTGATTTTCCTGTTTGCACACTAGAGGGCAGGTACATGTGTCTGCTAATTTTAAACTCCAGTCTCAGCACAGTGTCAGGCACATCATTGATGTTCTAATTCATTTAAAAAATGTGACTAGAAGTGTCTCAATGACATATGGCTTCCTTAATTCTGTACTTTGCAGATTTACACTGAAGCCTGAATAACATTTATGTCATTGTATTTATATTAGAACATATTTTAAGAAAACATACAAAGAGATAGGCAAATATTCTTCTTTGGTAGAAATTATAATATATGATTTTCATAAATTTTCTCATGGCAGTAATACTTAAAGGGTTCACATTTGATGGGGATGTTTTATTTTAGGAGCTCTCACTTTGTGTGAAGAGATCATAAATGTACTTTTCTAGCTGAGGTTTCACAGTGTAACATTGACTCTATAAAAGTTCAGCAGCACTGGGGAATACTAAGAATATTATTATAGTTGTTGTAGCTATCTGGAGAATGAGCTAAGTAAAAAAAATCCATATTTAATTAAAACTGAAATTGCAGGCCCTATTATGTATAAGAAAGAAATGATATGCATGTATGATATTCATTTAATGCTTAATAAGAACATATGGTCATATTTCTAGATTTTAAATTTAGACTGCAGAGTAGAAAAAGGCCTTCTTTCTCACAGGCTACAATAGAAAGTCAAAGCTTAAATGATATAATGAGTAGATTTATGTTATTCAATTGTGGTGTCTGTAAGCCTTAACATAAAATTATACTGCAGAGGATGGAAAGTGCTCAGAGAAAACAAGAACCAGTATTTAACTGGTAATCGAGGAGCTGTGCAGAAAGAACAATGAATGTATTATACACACTAACATTCACCAGATAATTTATTTTAGTTAATAATCCTTTAGAAAAAAATAGAAAATTTAAAAGAGTTTAGTGAGAACACAAAGAGGAGAGAATGGTAATAGAATTCTATTTTCAAAGTAATGATTTTCAATGACTTGAACTTGGCTAACTGAGTATCTGTGGAGCAATATAAACATGTCTTCTCAGAATGAGCTCAATAAAAATGTTTAAGGATACACAAATGGTACTTTAGAAATAGCATACCACTGAATTAGTGTTGAGTCATGGTTAAAATAAAAATGGAAAATATATATTGTAAATCAATTTTTAAAATATCATGAGATAAAGAATATTTTAAGTGTTTTGCTTAAAAAGTCCAGTAGAAAGGTTAGAATAGGATTTCATATACATAAATGGGGTGATTTTTATATTGGTAAAGGAGGTGATATGTTACACAGAGAACAAGGTAAATCAAAGTGCTTCTGAAAATATTTTCATTAAGGCAGAATGATTTTTCAAGAGAACCTAATCTGAAATGTTGTCTTATATTTTGTATATTTAGTAAGTCAATGCATAAATTATAGGAACTACTTAAAATAATTAAATAATAATGATCTTAATAATCAAGAACTAGAATAATTAAGGAAAATTCATTAATTAGATTATTTATTCTTTAGCAGCCATCTCTCTCTTTGAATTTTAAATTCAGAGGTTATAAAGAATCTATAATAATAAAAGCATAATATGCTAATTAGACCAGATGTCCGTACTTCTGGACAAAACCACAGCAGGCGGGGGCCCAGGCAGAGGCAGCTGCCACAGAGGCAGGGGCCAAGGCCCTTGCACAAATTTCGTGCATCAGGCCTCTAGTAATTTTATAAATATAAAAGTTGTCTAGTTAAATAGAGCTTATAGTGTGTCACACAACTGAAAAGTATAATCACACTTTTTTTGTGTGAACTTGAACTCATTTGGATCATTTATTGTTTATGTTTTTCACTTCTCAATTCAATATAATTTCAGAAATATTTTAATGAAAGAAGGATTTTATAACGTTTCTTCCCAATTTTTTAATAGAGATTCTCTGCCTTGCCAATTTTTTATTCTGAACAAAGATAAATGATTCTTGCATTTTGGAAAGTACATAAAATTTTAACATTTAAAGCTATTATTTTGGCTTATTCAATCAAAATACGTATATTTGGCTAGATATTATTCAATATAAACCAAATTCATGGGATACGTTTTTATGATTATATTAAAAATAATCAAGGCATACAATGAAAATATAATCTTATCTTTTCGCTTTTCTTTACAGGCACAAAAAAGAAATGGATAAAAAAATACTGCAAGTACCATGCCCACAAATCATATATGTTTTATTTAATCAAAGCTGTATCTTCCACATCTATTCACAGTGGTAAGTGCTCTATATATATTTGTTGAATACTCAAGTGAATAAATGACACAAGCAAATTTTTCTGACTAAATCATATACTAGGTAAAGCTACTTTAAAGAGCATAGTCTAAAGGAGAGTCTAGCAATTTAAAATGAGCTTCCAAAATATCAGACTGTTGCCAAGAGTTGCTGGCTATTCAGGGTTATATGAAGGTGAAATTAGCCTTTGTTAATTTACACTAGGAATGACCATCAGCTTCTATAGGTTTAAAAAAAAGAATATGGTTCAGAAGATTGATTACTATGTAAAACTGAATATTGGTGACTGTTTAATAACAAAGACTTGTTTTTCAAAATGTATTAGTTTCATGAATCAAGTATCTGTAATAATAAAAACATAACATGCAAATCGACCAAACGACCAAAAAGCAGAACGACCGTCCTGGATGAACTTCCAGATGGCCATGCTATGACATGCATTGGTGCCAGGCCAGCCAAGGCGGGTGCAATGTGATTGGTCAGGGGGGCCCAACATTGCCCCATGATCGCCCCGCAGAGGGAGGCCAAGACCACCCTCTGTGGGGCGATTGATGGGGGCGCTCCGTGATCGATTGCCCCACAGAGGGAGGCCCAGGCCACCGGCCACCAATACTGTAGCAGGTGTGTGGGGCTGGCCAGTGATCACTCCACAGAGGGAGGTAGTGGCTAGCCAAGCGATCGCACCCCACCTGTCACCCGCAGAGGGAGGTGACAGGTGGAGGGGGAGGGAAGCCAGTGCCTCACAGATGACAAGCAGTAGCAGCAGTGGGGGCAGGGCCAGCTGCTGGCAGCTGGGGAAGGAAAGCCCCGATAGGCCCTGATCACCGGCCAGGCCTAGGGGCCCGGATTGCAAGAGGGCACAGGCCGGGCTGAGGGACACCCCCCACCATGCATGGATTTCATGCACTGGGCCTCTAGTTTAATTATAAAATCTAGTCTATGGCTTCTGCTCACACCCATTCTACATCACATCTAGGAGATGGACTTCTTAACTTCAGGGTCTTGGACACTTTCTTGGTCAGTGAATGAATGAATATACTTAATAATTTGCCTACTTTTCCAAGTCTCTATCAAAAGACATTATTTTTGCACATCTGTTAAATTGTCATTGTTATATTCTGGTCTGGGAAAATTTTTATTTTTTTTTAGCATTACATATCTCAAAGTGTATATTTTATGCTGCTTTTCAAGATTAAATTTTAATTTGAAGTATAATTTCTTTCATTTATAAGTTATGGAATTGGTAAGGTACTGATTTATCATAATTTCAGTAGTACAGTAGGTCCTCGGGTTACATCAGAGATCCATTCCTACAGCGCAATGTAATGCAATTTTCTCGGTAAGTCGGAACCCACCTACATAAGTACCTATGTCACTCACATGGAGCACATACACAGCAGTAATGAAGTGAAACATTAAAAAAAATTAAAAGAAAGATAATAATTCCTGATCTTTACTTGGGATAAATAAACAATAAAAAACATAAGCACATATGTACATATATCGAAATGATGGAACTTTTTTCTTTTTAATAAATAAATGGGAAATAGCCACGTTACTATGAAACGACATAGGTCAAGTCCAATGTAACATGAGGACTGACTGTAATTATTTTAAACTAGAGGCCTGGCACACAAAATCCGTGCACATGTACAGTCCCTAGGCTTGGCCTGTGATCAGGGCCATCTTCCCCAGTTGCCCAAAGCCAACCAAGCCCCCCACCACCACCCACCCCTGGTTCCCCATTCGCCATTGGGTGATTTGTGCTTGATGGCCAGGGGAAGGGAACGAGAGGTTGGCTGTTCCTGCCTGCTCACCAGCCCCGCCCCCACAACAGGTGGCCATCAGGTGATTGGAACTTGCCAGCCGGGGAAAGGGACCAAGAGGTTGTCACTGCACCTCATAGTGACTGGTCCAGTGGTCGTTCTGGTCTTTCTGGTCGTTCTGCTGTTAGGGTCAATTTGCATATTACCCTTTTTTTATGTAGGATAGAGGCCTGGTGCACAGGTGGCGGCAGGCTGGCCTGACCTGAAGAGGGCTCCCAATCAGGGTGGGGGTCCCTGCTGGAGGGCGGGGCTGGCCTGGGAAAGGGGCCACCGGGGGTTTGCAGGCTGGCCACGGCCCCGATTGGGGTGGGGGGGGGGGTCCTTGCTGGGGGGCGGGGCTAGCCTGGGCAAGGGGCTGTGGGAAGTTTATAGGCCAGCCATGCCCCCCGGCTTTGTCAGGAAGGATGTCTGGAAGATGTCTGGTCTAATTAGCATATTACCCTTCTATTAGTATTGATAGCATTCTAGTTTCTGAAACCATTTGAGAATCTAAAGGAAAGTATTGGCATATATACTAGAAAAAATATATATTAAAAAATTGATAAATATTCCATATTATTACACATTACATATTACACATTACACATTATACATTACACATTACATATTACACATCATATATCATACATATATATCATATATTATATATTATATGTTATATACAAAAATATCTATATATATAAAAACCCAAGCACCGAATGCCCTAATGACCAAACGACTGTTTGACTGGTCACTATGATGCACACTGACCGCCAGGGGGCAGATGCTCAACCCAGGAGCTGCCGCCTGGTAGTCAGTGCGCTCCCACAGCAGGTGTGTGGCTCAGCTGACTGACCTATCCTGGTGGCCCACCAGTCCGGTGGCAGCCACTCACTCCCTCAGTAGTCCTGCAGGTCCAGTCTCCAGAGAACGCGCTAGGACGGACCTAGTGTCGCAGGCATGATCCCGACAGCACCTCTGGCATCCTGGAAGTTGGCCTCGGGCACCATGGCTGCTTTCCCTCCCTAGACAATTTGCAAGGGAGTAACGATATAAAAGTGGCCACCAGGTGGCTCCCTACAACCGTTGTGAACATCAGTGTGCTGGATCCGGATCCTGGGCAGGCAAGGGCTTCCCATCGCCCGCCTGGAGAGCCGATTGTGTCCCAGCCCCCACTCGCCTTGGGACGGGCAGCAGACACAGGGCTCATCGCTGGTGAGCACTGCTGCAGTGAGAGCCTCTCCTGATCAGGACTGACTGGGTGCAAGCCCGAGGCAGGTGCAGTGGGGCCAGAATGAGCAGGAGCGGCAGGCAGGAGTGTCAGGGGGCATTGGACTGCCAGTTTCAGCACAATCCCCACAGGCCACCCCAAAGGACCCCACCCATGCATGGATTCATGCACCAGGCCTCTAGTATATGTATGTATGTATATATTTATGAGAGAGAGAGGGAATATATTGGTACACAAATTGGCAGAAGTTTCATGAACATACTTGAAATTTTTATAATATGTCACAGAAGTTTATGGAGCCACACACAACCTTGCAGGAAGAAATTCAGTATTTAACTGAGGAGACAGAAGGTAGAGAGGGGTGAGACCATGGGAAGAGGAAATAAAACTGGGGAACCAAGCTAGGTGGAGTTACTAAGGAACCCAAACTGGGAGGGGAAGGAAGGCTGCAGGGGAGACACGAACTTTAAAATGTATGAATGTTGCTAAGACAGACAGCTTACAGAATACCAGTCCCAAGGCAGTAAGGCATATACACCAATCCCAAATATGTTGCTAAGACAGAATTACTTGAAAAGAGCACTCAGGAGCTAGCGAGGCTGTATCCACCACCTAGATTTTTAAAATATGCACACTTCCTCCGGCTCTGTCTTCCCAGTGAACTAGATTTTTGGGTTAATGGCAGGAGACATGGTCTTCTGTGCCCACGTGGCTTATGGCCCTGTGGGGCTCTGCACATGGACTGATAGACTTTAACACCCGGCTGTAACATGGAACGGAAGCTCTGCACACTGGCCTGCTCCTGGAGCCCCAGCTGCACCTTTCCCAGGACTAGCATCTCTCCCTAAACTTCAGTTCTGCTAACCATTTTTATCTGTGACTTCATTCTCCGATTTGGGAGACAATGAACTTGGACTCAAACCACCATGTTTTGGTTTCATTATAAGGAGGAAGGAAAAATTGTTGATGATGTGGAAGAAGTGTATAAAAAGAACATAGCTTTGGAGCTCTCCTGTAAATTTATGGAACCAACCTAGTCAAGTATTCTATAGTCAAGAACCTTCCTTTTATTTTCTAGAAAATTAAAATATCTTTTTTCTCATCTTAGCATTTCCTACTTTTAGGAAATCCCTAGATATTCAGAAACAAAGAGCATATATAAGTATATTTTTTGGCCAAAGTTTAAGACACACTACTTGTTCCTTGCTAGTCTCCAACTTAATAAAAAGCAATAAATTCAATTTTTAAAATTCTAGGAGCTGAAGATTAACAAATACATTTTAAGTAAATTATATTTCTTCCTCACACATGTTTAATTAAATAAAAATCAGACATTAACTTGTAATCGTTTTCAAGCCTCCCATGATGAGCTTTCTCTCCTTAAATAGATCTGAATGTCTACGTAGGATGGAAACACACTTCCCATCCTTTGTATCATAGTGACTCGGGCCTTGAGGACTCAGCATTGAGGCTTGGAACACAGCCTCCACACACAGAGCTATTCCAGGGTAGGCAGAACTTGTGGCACTATGAATATGGCACTGATGCTGGCCTTTTGTTTGTACCCTTCAGAAAGTCAAGAGTAAATGTTGAACATATTTCTGACTATTATATTATAACTTTAAGAACTGGAATAACCAATGTGTTGTTACTGAATATGTCTCTTGAATATTTTTTTTAAGCTTTGCTAATTTGGATACCTTTTTAATTTAAATTAAAATCATGTTGGAATGAGAATTTAAAAATAACACTGTATTCATTAAAGGAAACAGAAAATTCTAGTGACCCATTTTTTAATTTTTATTTTTTTAATTTATTGATTTTTTTTTTAGAGAGAGAGAGAGAGTGAGGAATAGGAAGAGAAAGGTGGGAGGTAAGAGAGAGAGAAACATAGACTTCTTGTCCCACTTATTCATGCATTCATCGGTTGATTCTTGTATGCGCCCTGACTGCTAATTGTACCCACAACCTTGGTGTATCAGAACAACACTCTAACCAACTAAACTACCTGGCTCAGGCTAGTGAATAATTCTTTTAAAGAAAAACACATAAATAATGATCTTGACAATTATTTAATGACAATCAATATGATGAACATATATAATACTTGAAAAAATTTTAATGTTATTACCATTAGTAACACCAATAGTTACTAGTAGACCTCTTTCATTGCCTATTGGTTCATCAATTTGTCATTTCAAATTATAAAGTTTGATAATTTTTAAAAACAATTAGTGCTTGATGGTCATATGGTTTGCGGCACAAAATGAATCAGGGCTCAATTTTCATTTGGGCAACCAATTTTTAAGACCTATCAGAGGGCAAGATACAAAAATTTTATGTTTCAGAAAGGGCTGAGGTTCTAAGAGAAGGAGAGAAATGAAGAAGGTACTAATCTTCATGTTTGCTCCTGTAACTTGGGCAGTAAATTTCCTTCCATTGGCAAATAGTTAAATCTACCCCAGCGGCTGGAAAATGGTGCTGCCACACAGACTAGATGGATGCTGAGCAGACAAAAATAATGAAGAATGTCCTTACATTTTCCAATCCCCAATGGTTTTGAATGTGTCACTTTTCCCTTTCATCTTTATCACAATCTAGTGGTAGTACATTGGATCCTTAAGGCAGAATTATCAAATTTCAGTTGATTGTCTTTAAGATGGGCAGATGATAACTCGGAATCTGAGAGGCTGTTGATAATCTATCATATTAGTAGGCTGTTGACTATCATATCAATAGATGAGATTTATGTAAGTAAAAATTGAATGAAGTGTGGAGTGGAACAGAAACGAGAAAGGAGGCAGGGCTGGAATTTCCGATAAAGATTACTAATTTCCTAATTCTGCTGCTAAACACTTGCTAACAACTGTTTCTTGTATGATCAGATTTGCCTGGTTTTACGAATTACTTTGGGAACGTGTTACAAATAAAGATTTTTTTAGGATCAATCCAGATCAAATGAATCAGAGACTCTTAGGCCTTTACTTGTTTAAGATGCTCAAGGTGTTAAGATTCTTGTGCTCAGATTAATTTGGGGAATTCTGGGACTGTAGAGCTTACTTGTGGACAGTAGGTTCTGGATTGCAGTCAGTTCATCTAAACTGCTTGGCAAGTGCTCAGGTTCACTGTATGGCTGTGATAACAAAACTGCCGTTAAAGAGACTAAGAGCTGCCTTTGGAGAGGCGCCTAGGAATTCTTGACCTGAACGTTGTTTTAGTGCCTAAACAGCTCCCTTGGACACCATTAACTCTTCTGGCCTTTAAGATACAGTAAAAAAATAATAATAATAACTTGCTATGTTAGAGTTATAGTTTGTAAATTCCCTTCTGACCTAATAGCTTTTTAAACCTCTCAACCATGAAAGTATGGTATATGATAATTATCTGTTTAATAATACATTTTTTTCTAAATGACTTGCCTATATAATTTATTTAAAAGGGTCATCTTTCTATTGATCCAAATCTTAAAATAAATTTATTTTTAAAAGTCACAATAATAAAAAAGTAGTTAACACTTTAGATCTCTTTAATATATAGAGAAAATAAGATGAATTTTCTATGAAAAACAATGTACTTTGGTTAAAATTATCTACTTGACTTTCCATAACTATTATCATTTTATCTATAATTAGGAAGAAATATATATTTTGAACATGTATATGAATTCTTTGGGATTAAGGGTCATGTGATGTGTGGTAACTAATGAAGGTTTTAGTGTGTGTGTGTGTGTGTGTGTGTGTGTGTGTAATCTGTACTATTAGTGTAGGTGGGTAGGAGTCTGTGTGTATAGTCTAGTTAATTATAAAGATTTATGTGTGTTGTCTGTGTGTTATCTCCATATTTTTACTACAAATTTTGGACAGTCTTGGCTTGCAGCACTTTCAGAAGGAATATGAGGCTACATCCAGTGTCCTTTGGATATTAATAGATCCCCTAGGTACTTAATAAATGTCCACCTGTCTCTGTCACAAATAAACATTTATTTCCTTGTCTTTATTCTTTAGTATCTTTTTGAGAATAAATTTAATTGAGGAAAATAATGAGAAAATATTTAAACAAATCAAATAACCTTTACAAAACCAAATGCCAGAAAAAATCCTCCAATGTTTATTTTCAGTGTTTTCCAAATGTTTCAAGAAAGAAATGTCTCAAGATTTTCTGTTTGTTGCTATTATTTTTACATTGTTTTATTTGCATTGGAACATTTATTTAGTTGGTTCTTCCATTTGTTTTTGACAGAGAGCTATTTTCTCGCTTTATAAACATTTTTTGTGACCTATAATCTCCACAATAACCATCTAATTAAACACTTAAATGAATTTCAAAATGTTTTAGTATATGACTAGCTGTTCTCATTTGTCTCATATAAAACAACAAATTTCATGAAAAGAGAGAAACTCTTTAATACTCTTTTTAAATATATATATATACTAGAGGCCCAGTGCATTGAAATCATGCACTCGGGGGGTGGGGGGCGTCTCTCAGTGCGGCCTGCGCCATCTCGCAGTCCGGGAGCCTTTGGGGGATCTTGGACTGCCAGCTTAGGTTCATTCCCCATGGGGAGCAGTTCTAAGCTGGCAGTCAGATATCCTTAGGGCTGCCACAGAGGCAGGAGAGGCTCCCGTCACTGCTGCTGCGCTTGCCAGCCTTGAGCTCAGCTTCTGACTGATCAACACGACCCCTGTGGGAGCGCACTAACCACCAGGGGGCAGCTCCTGCATTGAGCATCTGCACTCTGGTGGTCAGTGCGCATCATAGCAACCAGTTGTTCTGCATTTTAGTCGATTTGCATATTATCCTTTTAGTATATAGGATGCACATATGAATACGTACATACATATACATATATATATATATATATATATATATATATGTAAAAAACCAGGTAACACCGTAACAACCATAATGACTGGTCACTATGACGCCCACTGTGGCCAGCAAATGGCCGGCCAACCTCCCCTGGGCTCTCTCCTCATTCAGCCCACCTCTGATCAAGGGTGGGGCCCTCCCTTGCCCCTGTCCAGCCCAGCCCCCAATCACCCACCCCACCATGATAGGCCCACAGCCCCTCCCCCCAGCCGGCCCCACCCCTGATTGCTCCCTACATCCCAATAGGGGATGGGGCCAGCTGGTCAACCTCCTGAAACCCCTCTCCCCTCCCAACCCCACCCGTGATGGGCCCCCACCACCCTGATCGGCCCACAGCCCCTCGCCCCACCCTCCTTACCCCTATTTCCCCCCCACCCCGATCAGAGACAGGGCTGGCTGGCCAACCACCCATAGCCCCTCCCCCAGGCCGCTGGCCCCCAATCAGCATGCTCCACCCCATTTGGGGGCAGGGCTGGTTGGCCCATCACCCACAGCCCCTCCCCATGGCCGGCCCTGCCCCCAATTGGTCCCCCAACCCCAATTGGGGGTGGGGCCTGCCGGCCAATCACCTGCAGCCCTTGCCCCCAGCCAGCCCAGCCCTGATTAGGCCCAGATCGGGGTGGGCCAGCCAGCCAACCTCCAGCCATTTCCTCCACCTGACAGGCCCAGCCCCCATCCACCCTGATTGGGGCAGGGCCTGCCAGACCTCACCCATGTATGAATTCATGCACTGGGCCTCTAGTGTAGATAGATGATGATAGATAGATGATATAGATAGATAGATAGATAGATAGATAGATAGATAGATAGATGATAGATAGATGATAGATTTTAAATAGGAAGGGAGAAGGAGAGAGAGATAGAAACATCAGTGAAGAGAGAGAATCATTGATCAGCTGCCTCTTTATGCCCCCCACTGGGGATCAAGCCCAAAACCTAGGCATGTGCCCTGATCAGGAATTGAACCATGACTTCCTGGTTCATAGGTCAGTGCTCAAACACTGAACCAAACTGGCTGGGCCATGCCTTTTTTTTTTTTTTTTTTTTTTTTTTTAAGTCTCCTAGGTTTAAAAGTTCGGGGCAGGCACAAAATATGTATTCAATGAGTAATTTCTGATTCCAATTGTAATATTTGTATAATGAACTGTTCGATATATGTTTGCAGTCCCACCTTTGACCTGGATCAATAGAAATGTAGGTAAGTATCATAAAAGAGCAGGGGAAGTAGCTACCTACATCTCATTCAAAATATATTTTTATCTTGAAAAGACATAGCCTAAAGTATACATCTTCTAAAAAAAAAAGTCTAAACCAGAGGAGAAAAAAGGTGTTTTCATCAAATGGATAGGTGATTGGTAATAAAAGGCAACAAGTTGAAGGAAAAACCATAATGAGAAAGATGAAACAAAAAGGGAAGAAAAAGGAATAAAAGTGAGAGAATTATTGAAGTCATAAAGAATGAACCAATATATATGAAGGAGTAGAGTTCATGATAAGGAAGATGATGGAAGATCTAGTATTTAAAATCATGAGTTAGATAAATATTCTATAAAGATACAAATGCTATTATATGTATATTCTTCTGTCTAGATAGTATCTAAATTGTGAATAGAAAATTAAAGCTAATATCAACTGGAATCTTTCACTGAGTTCAAGGAAAAATAATGTTCAAATTTCCAATATAACATGTGGTGAAATGGATTAATGGGAAACTAATCTTGCCATGATGCAACAGGAGAGACAGGATATCTCTTTTTAAAAGTTCCAGTGGAGAAGATATAATGAGATCACAAATATTCTGAGCATTCCTCTTCAAGTCTCCTACTGTACCCTATTCTTCACAGGACATTACAAATGAGCTGGGAAACCAAGAAGATCTGAAATTTCATGCCATTATCATTAAATTTGGCATATGACAAAGAGTGGAGAATATTCAAACATAGGAATGAGTTGTTCTAAAAATGGAAGTAGAAGAATGGGAAGATTAGAAATTGGCCAATTTTCTCTCTCCCCATTTTTAATATGTCTGGTATAAAAATAATATTGAAAAATATGTAATTTCTAGTCCATACAGCATTCTCCAAAAACACAGGAAACCAATTTGGTTTAGGCTAATGAACATTATTATACATTTTGAAGCATTTCATTTTTTAGTAGAATTTGCTATTGTATTTACCATCTTTGCATTTATTATCCCTAGCACACTTATTAAACTTTAGGTACTATCTTACTTTAAATCCAACATTGGTTGCTAAAGAAATTTCATTTCCATCTTTGTCCAAAAAAGTCTAAAATTTAATAAACACAAAGGAGAAAAGAGAAAAGGAGTAAACACATTCAGGGCCAGAAGATAAATATAACTGTGTAGGCAGAATTCTAAGATGACTACAATAATCCCTGGTATCATGTATACACATTGTGTATGTATAATACTCTCTATTTTAATAAATATATAAATGGCATCATACTCCCATGGTTAGGTATGCATATGGCAGAGATAAAGGGATTTTTTTTTTTAGATATAATTAAAGTCACTAATCAATTCACCTTAAGGTAATCAAAGACTCCTGATGTGCCTGACTTAATCAGGTGGTCATGTGAGAGCACTTTAAAAGATTGAGAAGTCAGAGTGATTTAGAGAGTGGGTGTGGCACTGGTTGAAATGCTTGATGGTCTTGAAGAAGGAACAACCATGCTGTGAGCTAACAGCCTATGGAGAGGACATGTGGAAAGGACTCTAGGGTAGCTTCTAGGAACAAGATCAGTTCTTGACCTGCAATCAGCATGAAAATTACAACATTAGTTCTACAACTGCAAGGGACCAATTTCTGTTAAAGATTAGTGCTCTTGGAAAAGGACTCTGAGCATGCTTTCCATGATTACTGTTTGAATTATGCATGCCATTTTATTCTTTTAAATTGAACCTATCCCTTTCTTTATATTTAATTGCATGAGGTGAATCTTGCATTTTTAAATCTTTGCCTTTAAATCAGTATGTTTACATAGTTTATATTCAATGTACATAACCAATATGGTTGGGTTAAAAACTGCCATTTGCTAATATTTTCAATTTGTCCCATCTGTTCAGTTTTTTCCTCTTCTCCTATTATAGTTTTACTAGAGGCCCAGTGCACAAAATTCATGCACTGGGGGTGGGGGGAGGTGTCCCTCAGCCCAGCCTATACCCTCTCCAATCTGGGACCCCTCAGGGGATGTCTGACTGCTGGTTTAGGCCTGATTCCATGGGAACAAGCCTAAACCAGCAGTCAGACATCCCTCTCACAATCTGGGACTGTTGGATACAAACTACTCACCTGCCTGTCTGCCTGATCACCCACTAACCACTCCCTGCCAGCCTGATCAATGCCTAACTGCTCCCTGCTGGCCCAATTGCCCCTGCCCTCCCCTGCTGGCTTGGTCGCCCCCAACTGCCCTCCCATGCTGGTCCGGTTGCCCCTAATTACCCTCCCCTGCAGGCCTGGTCCCCTTCAACTGCCATCCTCTGCAGGCCTGGTCACCCAACTGCCCTCCCTTGAAGGCCTGGTCACCCCAGACTGCCCTCCCCTGCTGGCCTGATCTCCCACAAATACCTTCCTCTGACGGCCATCTTGTGGCAGCCATCTTTGACCACATGGGGGTGGCCATCTTGTATGAGGGTGTGAGGGTCAATTTGCATATTATCCTTTTATTATATAGGATTATTATTATTGTTGCTAATTTCATCAAATAAATATAACATAAATTTTGCCATCTTAACCATTTTTAAGTGTTAATTTTGTATTGTTTCAAGTATATTCACCTTATTGTGAAACTTATCTCTGTTTCTTTTTCCTCTTGAAAAACTGAAATTCTATACCCACTAAATAATGGCTCCCCTATTTCCCTCTCCTTCAGCCTTAGTTCCCACAAATTCCAGCTATCTAGTTCTTCCTGAACTCTGATTTCGGTTTCATCAAAACCAGTTTCCCCTTCCTCTACCAGGAACCCATAAGTCCTAAAATGCACTAAATTTCTTCTTAGAACTTGTCACTGTAGGTAATAATACTGTATTGTACACTTGAAATATATTTAGGCAGGTAGAACACATGCTAAGTGTTCTTATCACAATTATAAAAATATTTTCAAAATTAAAAAATTGGTAGATGGCTTTTGCCTTAACTTGAGAGTTTATAAAAGGCTTTCTAAATAAATAGGGGCATGAATTAACATCCTATATAATAAAAGGCTAATATGCAAATTGACTGAACGGTGGAACGACCGGTTGCTATGATGTGCACGTGCACCAGGGGGCAGCTTCTGTGTTGAGCGTCAGCCCCCTGGTGGTCAGTGCGTTCCCACACACTGAGCACTGCTCAGCCAGAATACGGGCTCACAGCTGACGAGCGCAGTGGCGGTGGTGGGAGCCTCTCCTGCCTCCACTGCAGGCAGGCAGTAAGGAGGGAGGGGTCTGGACTGTGAGATCCCTGGGCTGCGAGAGGAATGTCTGACTGCTAACTTAGGATGGATTCCCTTAGGAATCCGGCTTAAGCTGGCAGGCAGACATCCCCTGAGGGCTCCTGGACTGCGAGAGGGCGCATGCTGAACTGAGGGACCTCCACCCCAGTGCACGAATCTTGTGCACTGGGTCTCTAGTATTTTACATAAATAATAAATATGTACTGGAATGATTGCAATGTTAAACGTGCCAGTCAGAATTTTTAGTCCACCTCCTCATTTAAAAGACAATGATTTCTCTATTATGTTAATGAAAAGAAATTAAATTCTAATTTTTTCTGTATCATCCATGTAACATCTTATAGTCAATCATTCACATGTCTTTTTTCTATCTTTTGAATAAATTCATCCAAATTAATCTAACATTGTCAAATTTTCAACACATTTATTATTTCTCTTAAAAAATCATTCTTTCCAGTTATTATAAGTTAAGTTAAAAAGGTTCATGACTTTTCAACCTGGAGCTATCTGTGTGATGTATCTCAATGACATTAATATTACCTTGTACATGAATACATGGAATAATTTCAATGTATTTTTGTTGTCATTGTTGTTTTCATTTTACAGATTTTATCTTTTAAAGAGAAACCCTTTGGGAAGGTAAAATGTAGTAACTGTTGTGTCCCACATGCTTGCAAAAAACTTGGTTCATCACAAGATTACAGATCACTGTGTGACTATTAATCTAAGTGATGACCTATTGTGAAACATGCCAGACATCTGTTGCATGCCATAATTGTAATAATATCCATCATTTTCCCTAACACATATAGCACATGCTCTTGTAGATAAACGGTAACAATGGAGGAAAAAGAATATAATGGAAATCTATGTCAGTTTAGGTATGATATGATGGGCTTCTATATTCACCACCTATAATCCTAGACCCTGTATCCCATTCACTACCTCACCCTTTTATTTTAATACTAGTGGCTCAGTGCATGAATCCGTGCATCGGGGGGGGGGGGGGGGTTGTCCCTTTGCTTGGTCAGTGATGGGGGCTGATCAGGACTATCTCACCCAGTCCCAATTGGGGCTGATCAGGGCCGGCCAGCCACGGGGGACAGGGAGGGACTGCGGGAGATTGGCTGGCTGCGGGAGGTTGGCTGTGGGATCACACTGACCACCAGGAGGAAGCTCCTGCATTGAACATCTGCCCCCTGGTGGTCAGTGTGTGTCATAGTTACTGTCCAGTCATCCGGTCATCTGGTCATAACAGTTGCTTAGGCTTTTATATATATAAATTGTAGCAGATTGCATCTTTAAATTTTTATATTCTGCCTGCTTAGCAAGTTTTACCCCTGAATCTTGGGAAAAGGATTCTTTCTTTACTCTGGGACAGAACCCAGATTTACTATACCAAAAGAGAAAAAGTGATCCAAACAAGGTCATAATAATCACTGAAGGGCCTTTGGGAAACTCTTGGGCATATTCAAACTCAAGTATATTTGGGGATGTCTACTATCCATATATCACTATCCTGGAACACAACATCACTCTAATCTTTTCTTGTATAATATGAACATATGGATATAGCTACTTTTTTCTGAGATTGCCTGAAAAAACTTTAAAAACCAAGAGAGGTGTTAAAGATCTTGGTTTGAGCTATGCTTGAAACCAGTAATTTATGCCAGAATTTTATATCATTTACTCAGTGTACAATAATTGAAAAAAAAAACAAACAAACACATTTTACATATTCAAGGCTTTAATGCCTATAAAGGGTACAGTATAGCAGAGCAAAGAGATAGAAACAAACTGCCAAGCACTGTCCAGCAGAGTCCTTTCTTAGCCTCACAGGATGCTCTTGTTTTTGGATTATCCACATGAGATCAGTGAGATATATTTCAGTTCCATGCTAGCAGACACCTAGCACAAATTTACTGAGGAGTCTGTTATATCCAACTTACCGTGTAGCTAAAGCCAACTCTGTACACAGATAAACTAGGAGGAACCATCATTAGTCTACACCTCCCTAAACAATGTAGGCAAACTACTACAGATGCCTCTAAGGGAATTTCAAATTCTAACCACCATGTCTTTAGGACAAAATTAATACCCAAAATATAATCAATGCCAATAGTATATTTGTTGAATAAACCTACATTGGCCAAAATACTCTAATAGTGATTTGGACAAAGATGTCACAGGTCTAGATGTCCTGTTAAAACCACATTTGGCTTTAATGAAAGAAGACATTCTAAGGAAAAGGATTTAATGACTCACAATAGACACTTTGAAGAGAGTTTCAGGAGTAAGATATAGGATGACTAGCGTCCTGGACAGATATGATGGGTGTGTGTTTTCTTGAAATCAATTTTTTTTTTCAATTGATGTTTACACTCAATATTATTTTGTATTAGTTTCAGGTGTATAACATAGTGGTTAGATCACCATATACTTTACAAAGTGTTGGCCCCAATATTTCCAGTACCCACCTGACACCCTACATGGGTATTATAATATTACTAGAGGCCCAGTGCATGGGGGGGGTGTACCTCAGCCCAGCCTGCACCCTCTAAAATCTGGGACCCCTCAAGGGATGTCCGACTGCCCGCTTAGGCCCGATCCCACTGGGATTGGGCCTAAGCGGGCAGTCGGACATCCCTCTCACAATCCAGGAATGCTGGCTCCCAACTGCTCACCTGCCTGCCACCTGATTGCCCCTAACTGCCCTCCCTTGCAGGCCTGGTCCCTCCTAACTGCCCTCCCCTGCTGGCCTGATTACCCACAACTGCCCTCCCTTGCAGGCCTGGTCCCTCCCAACTGCACTCCCCTGCTGGCCATCTTGTGGCAGCCATCTTGTGTCCACATGGGAACAGCCATCTTTGACCACATGGGGGCAGCCATCTTGTGTGTTGGAGTGATGGTCAATTTGCATATTACTCTTTTATTAGATAGGATAGAGGCCTGGTGCATGGGTGGGGGCCAGCTGGTTTGCCCTGAAGGGTGTTCCAGATCAGGGTGGGGTTCCCTTGAGGCATGGGGCTGCCTGGGTGAGGGGCCTGTGGTGGTTTGCAGGCCAGCCATGCCCCGGCAACCCAAGCGGAGGCCCTGGTATCTGGGATTTATTTATTTTCTATAATTGAAACTTTGTAGCCTTGAGCAGAGGCCAGGGCCAGCCAGGAAGCTTGGCTTCCTCCATCACCGGGGAAACTCAAGCCTCCTGCTTGCTCTGTGGCCGCAGCCATTTTGGTTGGGTTAATTTGCATACTACTGATTTATTTTGTAATTATTTTAGTCTAACATAAGCACTGTTTGTAACCACTATTGGTGTAATGCTGGGTATAATTGGTAAGACACATTTGATTGATTTTAACAAAAACCTATGAAAATACTGAGATGGATAATTACAGAAAGAAATAAATTATGATTAACCTTGCTAACCTTGCTAAGATCACCTTTTATCCTTTGTGGTAGCAAATATGAGTTACTAAATTTATTGTTCCACCTTTCTTAGGGAGTTTCCAAAAGTAAAAGAAGAATTACTTTACTAGAAATCAGGAGGAAGGATTCTAAACAGGCATAAAATAAAATCAGGTATCCACTATAACATTCAAGTAAACAGGACTTATAGATAATGAGATATAGAAATATAGAAGCTAATGCTGACAGTATATAGAAACATATCTCTATGTGTATGTGTATGTGTATACTGAGCCTAAAGTTTATAATAAATGTAAGAGACCAAATGAGATCACAAGGAAAGAAGTACAGCTAAAGAAATAAAAGGGGCCAGGATCTAGAACTCTGTGCAGCATAATTTGTACTTGAAATCCAGAACTTTTATATTCCTTAGAAATCTGCAGTCTCCTGGCTTCTTGTTAGATTATGAATATACTGAAATATCATTTAAAATGCTTAAGTGAATACAAAGCCATGCAAGCTGGTAAAATTGTACTAACTTACGATTTTTAATTTCCTGACTCATTTCTATAGTCAAGATTTAATAGTCAATACCTAAGGTGTGTTTTGAGAGTAAATTTTATTACTATGTTTTACTATGTTGCCTAATAAGGTACATAATTAAATTTTAGCTCTACTAATGAATACCATTATAGTAGAGAGGAAATTAACAGTTTATTTCTTAAATTGCCAAATTCAAAGTGGGTCATCAATGAGCACATAAAATATTATAAAATTCTATGTACATAGGATGTTTATTTTTCTTTTGGCATTTTCAATAGAGAATTATGGACTAAATGGACACATAGACAAGGAAATTACAAAGAAGCATAGTTTTGTGCATAATCTTTAATAGTGACATGCTTGTAATAATCATAAAAATACATGTGTTTAAGCATCTATTAAGATGTTACTAGAGATGCAACAACTATATATTTAATATAATATATGGGACTTTGTTTCTGATTTTTATAAAATATTTTCATAAAGATTATTGACTGAAGACAAAATTAAAATAAATTTAACTAAAAATGATTGGAATAAAGCTATATCCATATAAAAGTTTTAAAGTATGTGAATAAGGACACTAAAAATCTCTTAAGCAAAGCTGTGTATTACATTACATTTCAATTTCAATGACAGAAAAAGTAAAGCAATACTTCACCACTATATGGTAATATCTAAAAACCTTGTTTCTAATAACAAATACATAATTCATCAGGACTTTAGATTAAAAAAAGAAAATGGCACTTACCTAAAAAAATAATTTATCTGTTAATTCATTTCCCCATAAATATTAGATAATCTTAATTTTAAAGCATTAAATGCAGCATCTGCATTCACTTAGTAATCAAAAAGAGATGAAACATTTAGCTTAATATTATTTTTATATTCAAAACCAGAAAGGGACTTGATAAAATAAAAGCAAATTATTTTGAAAGCTTTACTTTACAATTCCAACAAGTCTAATAAGATATCTAAAAAATCATCAACTTTTAGCAGTGACCTGGGTACTGAACAAAATTATATTTGTACCCAACATCAGAATTTAAATCTTCAAGTTCACTGAGATACATATTGTATTTATGTTTTTTTCTTTTTTTCCAAAGTAAGAAAGCATAAATTAATTGAAATAATAACATAATCCTTTGCAAAAATACTTTAAGTACTTATAAAATTCTTTGTTTTTACCATTTAGACACATGTTTGATAATTCAAATGTCAGTATTTTCCAAAGCTGTAACTCTATTTTTCCAAATATTATGTTACAAAATAATCCTTTACCTTCAGATTTATAATTTTCAAATTATTAGATTCTGTTCACTAATTGTTGATATATGCATTAATCTTTAGATCATCAAGTTAGGTGACTGACTCTTCCAAAATAATGGATTCCCTTTGTTCAATATTGAGTCCATAAAGTGCCAGGACTATATGGAAGATGCAGTCAATTATCCTTTTAAGAAAAAATTATAATCATAAGATGTTTTAGAAAATCATATGCCAGTAAGCTATTTTAGGCCTATTCTCACTACCTTAGATGTGGGCATGAGATCAGGAATCATGCGAGACATACTTGAGCTGGTCTTGAATGGCAGGGAGGATTTAGCACAGAGACCTGATAGTATAATCAAGGTATTATCACAAATCCATGTTGGGAAATAATTATTTATTTTATTGCTCTTGAAGAAAAAATAAGCTAAAGTGTGTTGGGCTTCAATTTATGAAAACTGAGACTAGTAAGAGAGAGAATGTTGGATTTAGAATCCAGGAACAATTACTTAAAAGCCAAGGTCCTGTAAGAAGAAATCATGCTACGAATCTTATTAGTAGTTTCCATTTAAAACCCAAGGCATGAGTACAAAAGTAGTGCCTGTGTACATGTGGGCATCTAGATGTGTGTTTCTGCATGCTTACGAATGCATTTGCATACAGGTATATATAGATCGATATAATTGTGTGTGCATGTAGGTGTGTGTGCATAGGATGAAGGAAATTCTACCATTCAATCAACACATCTTGAAAAGAAAATTCTTGCTCTCTGTATGTGAAGACTTTGGAACATATTTCCATGTCTTATTATTTTCGGATGCCTCATTTCATAAAGTGGACCTATGGTTTGTCAAAAGAGAGATTTGTCTGATTCCAAATATGACATGTGTCACTTAGCCTAACAGACTTCTAAAACTGCATAATACCTAAAACAAGCTTTATATTTATAACAGAAAATAATACAAGTCCCACATTATGTAAGTACCACTTCAAAAGTCTGTCTAATACTGAGGTTATGTCTCCAATCATCTCTTAATTTATTTTTCTAATATACTCCTAAAACAAACACATATACCCAAAGATTTTTATTTAATAAGAGATGTAAATTTGTTCTTGTTCTTCTGGCCTTCAACCTCATCCAGCCACTATTTCAGAGCTCTTTAAAAGTTTGTGGTATGTAAACTAACACAGAAGTATTTTATTGTTTATTCTTCTCTCTGCCAATATTGCTACATAGTCTATAACGAGGTCCACTTAAACACAGATAGAGAATCAGATTGAAAGAGAAATATTATAATTCCTACTATTAAAATTCCTACCATTCTCATTAAAAACTAAGAACAAACAACACTTATAACAATTAAGTTTTACTTTGTTGAAGAGAATATACCTGAGTTAAAAGACAGTTTTATTAAAGTTCTAGCCATTTGCAAATGCCATTCTGAGCATACACTATATAAATTTTTACTATCTTGTAGAGTACATAGCTAATATGAACAGTTATATCAGCATGCATGGATACACATCCCCACAGGTTCACACATTTAAAAACTTGTTAAGCAATACAAGCCAATCTTACTCTGAATTCTTTGAGATTTGCACAGATTAAGTTTGCACTTCAAAGAAAATGCAGTTAAACAACTATCAAGGCCAAACTGTAAAGAATGGTCAAAGTATATTTTAGATCCATCCATCTTCAGGTTTTTCATAACTTTGTCATCACAATTTAGTTTCACTTTATTGTATTTATTTCATTTTAGTATATGAATGTTAAATGTTTTAATTGATGATAAACACATGGCATGGCATAACACCGCAATGTTTGTGGATGGAATCAATACCCATAGGATGTCAGATGTTAATGGATTGTAGGACATCACATTGTCTTTAATATCTCTGATGTTTACTTAATCTTTCATTAAATTTATTGGGATAATATTGGTTAACAAGATTATATGTTTAAAGTGTACAATTTTATATTGCATTGTGCACTCATTGCTCAAAGTTTAGTCTCCTTATATCACTATATATTTAACCCCATTCACCCTCTTCAGCATCCCTCCAACCCTCTTCCCATATTATTTTCTGCTTTTTAAAGTACATTTTATTGATTTTTAGAAAGAGGAAGGGAAAGAAACATCAATGTAAGAGTGCAACATAGATCTACTGCCTTTTGCATGGCCCCCACTGGGGATCAAGTCCGAAACCTGGGTGTGTGCCCTGACCAGGAATCAAACTGACAACCCTTTGGTGCATGGGAAGAGGCCCAACCAACTGAGACACACTGGTTAGGGCAATGAATTTTTGATTGTTTATTTTGTTTGTTCATTTATTGCTTTATGTTTTATATTCCAAATAAGAGTGAAATCATATGATTCTTGTTTTCTGTCTGACTCATTTCACTTGGCATGGTATTCTCAGGATCCTTCCATGTTGTCGCAAATGGCACTATTTCATCTTTTCTTATGGCTAAGTAATATTCTGTTGTGTATATGTACTGCATCATCTTCATCCAATCACCCATGGAAAGACAGTTGGGTTGTTTCCATGTCTTAGTTACAATGAATAATGTGGCAGTAAGCATAGGGGTGGATACATATATTTTTATAAATAAACATTTTCAAATTTTTAGGGGAGATACCTAGAAGAGAAATTATTGGGTTGCATGATAATTCTAATCTTAATTTTTTGAGAAACACTTGCTGTACTGTTTTCCAGTGAGTCTATACCGATTTACATTCCCACCAGCAATAAATGAGGGTTCATTTTTCTCCACACCTTCTCCAACACTTGTTATTCCTTGTGCTGTTGCCTATAGCCATTATAACAAGTGTGAGATGGTCCCTTGTTGTGATTTTGATGTGCATTTATCTTATAGCTAGTGGAAAAGAAGAAGGAGATTTAGTAAACCAGAGAACAAGTAAAACTAAATGGTTTGTAGCCTTAAAATACAAGGTATTTATCCAATTTAAAGTTTTTTTCTTTGCTGTAATGTAAACTGTTACTTCCCCAATGCCTGATAGAAATGCCACTTTATAAAATCAATGTAGAAAGGATGGAGTAATCTATCTGGATTAACAGAGTGTGCAAAAAAGGTAACAGTTATGGGGAGTGTAGTAAGTTTGAGAAGAATACCTTATGAAAGCTGAAACTTGTAGACTAAGATAACCAGGAGAAAGTCAGCACTGGAAAATATTCAGAAATCTAAGGAAAAAAATGGATTAACAGACCTATGCTAACTGTGCTTTGTATAGATAAAAGTGTATATAAAATATTAATTAATCCACTATAATTATTCAATTTCCTAAAACTATTTAACTTGATTATTATAATTTTCTAAATAACTCAAAAGTTCTGTGTCTTAATTGAAATATTAAAATACCTGTCATAAAAGTTTATGAGAATAATGCAGTAATATAAAAATAAGTTATTCTTTAAACTCTACCAAGAAACTTTGAATACATAATATATTCCTCCAATAAAGAATATTATTTCTAATTATACCAGCACAACCATAATGCATTTAGATTTTTCTCAAATGAATACTATTTTGGTTAAATTTCTTTTTTAGTGAATACAATTTTTGAGATAAACAATAGACATGGAAATAGAGCAAAATGAGTTTTTCTGGGAACTAATTCTAGGGAAGATCTGAAAGTAAAACGATTAGCAGACACAAAGTAATCATTCTAGCACAGAAAATAGCAATTGCAGAAAATTTAAATATGAGGGGAGATGAATACTTGTAAAGTATCATGTAGGACCTTCTAGGACTAAGTAGGGGATTTGTATATATTTCTAAATATAATTGAAAGACATTGGACAGTTTAAAGCAGAAAAAAAGAAGGCATAATGTGTTCTAAAAATTGGTTTTCTGAATAAAAACAAGAATGGAAGGATGAAAATAAGTTGTATAATATAAAACAATCAGTGATGAGACAGAAGAGTGAAGTTGGATCTCTACCTCACACCAGGTACAAAACTAACTCCAAATATATATAGAACTAAGTGTGTAAGTGCTGAAACTATGATATTCCTAGAAGAAAATATAGGAGTAAAATTCTGTGACCTTGGAGTAGACAATGGTGTCTTATGTCATGACACCAAAAGCAAAAGTGAAACAAACAAAAAATGATAAACTGGACTTCATGAAATCTTAGAAATAATTATTAGTGCATCACAGGATACCATAAAAAAATCTAAAGAATAAGACAATATTGAAAATTTTGAAAAATTACATATATGGTAAGGGATTATCCATGATTTATAAAAAATAGAAAAACTAACAATTTAACAATAAAAAGACAACCCAATTTAGAAAATAGTCAATGAATAAAAATAGACGTTTCTTCTTCTCCTTTTCCATTTCCTTCTCCTTCTCCTTCTCCTTCTCCTTCTCCTTCTCCTTCTCCTTCTCCTTCTCCTTCTCCTTCTCCTCCTCCTTCACCTCCTCCTTCTCCTCCTCCTTCTCCTTCTCCTTCTCCTTCTCCTTCTCCTTCTCCTTCTCCTTCTCCTTCTCCTTCTCCTTCTCCTTTTCCACCTCTCTTTTTCTTACCTATGCCTTCCAGAAATCCAAAAACAAACAATAAAAAATAAGCTTTGCTACATTATTGGATAAAGAAGACTTAGTGTATATATAAAATGGGATACTCAGTCTTAAGAAAATATGAAATACTGCTCTTTGCAACAACATTGATGGACCTTGAGAATATTATGGTAAACAAAATAAGTCAGATAGAAAAAGTTAAGAAACATATGGTTTCTCTTATATATGGGATTAAAACTGAAAGCAACACATAAACAAAGAAGAAAAACAGACAAAAACACATAGACACAGACAACTCTATGGTGGCTATCCGAGAGAAGGAAGGTAGAGCAGTAGTAAAGGGTAAAGAAGGTCAAATATATGGTGATGAAGGAAAATTTGACTTTGGGGTCATGGGCACACAATGCAATATACATATCATGTATCATAGACTTGCACACTTGAAATCTATGTAATCTTATTAACCAATGTCACCCAATAAGTTTAATTAAAAATAAATAAATAAATATACAAAAGCACAAGAATCATATTGAAAGAGCTGAATAAATGAAATATGTTAGTATTAAAAAATAATACAAATTTCATCTTGAAATAGAGGGGAAAAAGCAATTATTTCTACTACCAGTCCTTAGGATATGGGACTGTGATCCTGAACATTGTAAACAAATCAAACAAAATAACACCTTATTGTGTGCTCTCTAAGCAATGAAGAGATGTGTCTCACTCTTTTCCCACTATTTCTGCAAAGGAACCAGAAGAGTATAGAAATGATTGATGTTCTTTCCCTTTAAAGGAAACATATGGCTGCAGTTAATTGTATTTAAAAATAAAAATGCATTTTTCTATTATTAAAATGTCTCTCTTGTTCTTATCTTATAAATTTTTCTTAAACAGCAAAAAAAAAAAAACTTGTATTAAGATCTATGAACAGTTTGGTAATTATTGACCAGAAATTAAGATAGATTTCTACATTTATATATGGATAATAGTATACTTTTGCATTATTTTTGCCCACCTTCAATTTTTGAATCTTCACATTAGGAACAAGAGAAAAACTCTCTTGCATGAGTGAGTTTATTACAAAGTTATCTAGAATGAGTAATAATAATGTACTCTCTCAAATGTTCATTTTGATAAAGACCATCACTATCTTGATAATGTATATTCATAGGAACAAAAAATGATCTAAAGAGAGAAATTGGAAATGGTCTAGTAAACAGTAAAATCAATATTTCTCTCTAAACTGATCCAGTGGAAAGATTTCAACTCTCTGTACATTGAAGGTAAGATTCTTAACTCCACATTCACAAATGGATTCAGTTAATTTGCAAATCTTAATCTTATGGTCATTTTTTTTTTTTTAGATAAAGGCCCATAGCTTTCAACATTTTTCAAATTATGAAATTAACATTACAATGATTCAAAAGCATTAAAAAAGATTAAGAACCACTGTTCTGAGAGAATAAGTCTTGTTATCAGGAGACAGGGTGGAGAAATTCTCTTTAGGAACAAAATTCATTTAGAATGAAAGTAAGAAAACTCTAAATTTCAACTTTAAACTATTAATAGAGTTTATTAACTTTATATTTTACTCTTATAATACATTTTAGTGTGCTGGCAGATTTGTTTAGTAAAAAATTGTGCGTTAATTTTAAATGATAGTTTTTTATAAAATAAAGGAATAAGTTGCATCATTATACTTATGAGAAAGTGGATACTGATTTCAATTGAGTTAATGATACCATTTAAGCTGAGGATGGCTGAACAAATGTGCATAGTATGAGTGGTATTCTGATTTTGGAAGACGGTAACACTAAATAATCTTCAAGGCCTAACTACAAGATGCTCAGTAACTTCAGGAGTATAGATGAGCATTATAGGAACTATTCTAAGGAATATGTCTCATATTATATTCCTCAAACATTTTTCACAAAGCAAACAGCAAAGGTAAATTACTAGACATGTAACTAACAAAGTTGATTTTATGCCATTTTAAATTTATGATATCTTCAAAATGTCTCTGATGAATGTCTCAAATTGACAAACATATGAACATATTTTAGTATTAAATACATTTTAAATTTATGATATCTTCAAAATGTCTCTGATGAATGTCTCAAATTGACAAACATATGAACATATTTTAGTATTAAATACATTTAAAATGTATATGTTCACAATGAGTATTTGAAAATAAACAAATATTCTAACCTAACCCTAACCCTAACCCTAACCCTAACCCTAACCCTAAACCTAACCCTAACCCGTGTTCACAAGTAGTATGGTCCAAGGGGGCGACTCCTGAGGTGCGGCTCCCACAGCAGCTGATGTGCACCATGCTGGCGGGGAAGCGGGACCTGGGAGCCCAAGCCCCCAAGTACCCGAGCTGCCGAGCTGCCGAGCTGCCCAGCTGCCGGCATCGTGGGCTGGGGCCCTGAGGAGACCCCAGGACAAGCATCTTCCCAGAGGCTGCGTGGAGGAAGGGGAGGAGCCTCTGGCTAGAGGCCGGGGTGAGGGATGCTGGCATCATTGCAGTCCGGGCTGAGGGACACCCCCCTCACCCCCCGTGAACGAATTTCTTGCACCAGGCCTCTAGTATTATCAATAAATAGGATTAAGCCATCTTAACAAATAATTAGGTAAATATAATATTATTTAGTAATTAATGTATCTTTATCTAATTATTTACAAGCTCCCGCTTGAATCATCCCTTGCATAAATTTATTAAAAAATATTAGATACTTGTGACTATATATTGACCTTTATACCAAGTGTGACTCAGATTAAATATCACTTTAAAAAAAGATAATTGGTGAGTGTCCAAATAAAACTTTCTCTATAAATACAATATTGTCCCTTTATAACATTTTAGAATTTAGAGTTTTATCCATTCAGCCATTTTTGATTGGGGAGTTTAATCTATATATACTAAAAGTAACTACCAAAAGGGAAGAACTTGTTGTTACCATTTTGATTCCTATATGTCTTCTATAATTGAAACAATAAAATAAAATAAATAAAAAGTAAAAAAAAAAAATAGAATCCAACTGTCTTCTAGATACCAATCTAGGAGCAATTTTTTTGGTCTTCTTTCTGTAAATTCTAATTTTCAGGACTTGGGCTTTCCATGAAAAATAATACATTTTAAGAAATGAAAGAGAGGAGGTAAAATCAGTCAAGTCAGAAACAGGTTTATTGCTGAAGGCCTTATGAAGGTTATGAAACTTTTAAGGAACTATAAGAGGGCTAATGGGGCTAGAATTTAGGAAAATTAAGGTGGAAATGTGGGAAGAGATCAAATCATACAAGGCCCAATAAATTTGGTTGTTATTAAGTTCATCCTGATTTGTCCAGGTCAAGTTCTTTTCTTTTTTTTTTCTGAAGTTCACAAATTTGTTTTGATAATTTTTAATGTATGAAGAGCCATAGTAATGAATGATTTTTAACATTATTTCACATAGGATAAGACATGTTTTTTAGAATCCTATCAATGTTAAACAGCTAATTAGTATAGCTTATTATTCAATGTATTTTTTTCTACTCAGAAATATCTTGCTTCTGATGTTGACACTCTACTAAAACTCCAAGTTACTAATGGCCGGCCTTCTTGCCTCTAAATCCAATGATTCCTTTTACAATGAAACGTGGGTAGCAGTGACACTATGGCCTATGCTTGACTAAATCATCAACAGACTTTCACTTCCATGTTCTACATTGCTTGTTTTCACATTTTTGGCCAATGAAAAGAGCAAAAAAAGTAACAATTTCAGGACACATATGGATGCCCATGAGGTAAGAGAAAAGGAATGATAAAGTGTGTGGTTAAGGAAGTTAAATGAAGTCAGCTTCTCACAAATATGCCTAATGCATGCTGTGATAAAGGACTGTGAAACGTCCATTGCTTTTGGTAGACATGATTCACCTAGAAATCTTAGTGTGGTCAAGGTGAGAGGTTATCTGATTTCTGTGGATTAAGGAATGGATGAATATTGAGCATATGAAGACTATAGAATAGAAGAACTCTTTCAAAAAATAATTGTCTGTTTAATAAAGAAAAAAGATGGTAATAGTTCACTAATATATTGAAATAGGGAAGATAAAAAAGGTCCAGAGACATAAAGGTTTCTAGTAAGTTCTATCTGAAAGCTTTTATTTTCTCTGTGAAACAGACACCACTTCTAAACATGAGATGAACAAGGAAGAAGAATCAGGATTTCAGAGTTGGTTTGAAATAGTTATAGAAGGCATATAGAATAATATAAATTTATTAGAAATATCAGTTGGTTTGAAATAATAACAGAAGGTATATTGAACAATAAAAATGTATTAGAAATACCAGTTGATGCTATTGATCATGAATTGACAGTGTTTCACACACATTTATCCAGTATTGCCCTAAACTCGAGCAGTTTTTAGAACAGGTATAAAGATGACACATGTTCAAAAAACAATCCAGAGTCAGTATTTTCCAGTCAGGTATTACAGAAGGAAATAAAAAGCAAGGAAGTTTAGGATACTAGTTTATATTTTATTTATTTATTAAGATTGAAAAAGTATATTAATAATCTCCATGTGGATTAGCTGACCTTATATCATGTTTTCATGAGCATTTTCTTATACAACTTCATGCAACAAGTATCCTCAAATTGATACTATTACCTTCCTGGGTTGAAATTAGTCTACTGAGGTAGGTACTCTGTTAGAGAAAGATGGTTATTTTAACATCACACTCTGGGGCTCCTTCACTCCCTTATACTCCTCCTTGCTGCACTCTCTTGAGTTAAGCATTAGGTTCACTTTTTGTCATCCTACAGAGGAGACAACAGTCTTTGAAGGAATTAGGCATTGTACAGATGAATTCTGAGGATGGAAAAAGGATGAGGATATTTACAAGCACTAGTCACAATCTAGAGAGAGCAAGACAGCACAAAGGCATTAGAGGAGATTTTGGTGGCTGAAAACAAAATGTTCTCAATCCTACAAAAAAAAAAATTCATTCAAGGGAAGAAAACATCTAAAATGTGTATAAATAAAATTGAGAGATTCACTTATCCATAAGTGTTTTCTAGTTTTATTCTAATGGCATGTGCTCAAAATAAATCTATTTCCATAATTTATCTTATCTACAAATAGCACAGAACAGAATTAGTTAAATATATATGTTACTCTTTTAAATGACATTTAGTGTTTTAAATCACTCTGAAACATGTTGTGAATATTATTGAGACTCTGTTTTTCTTCTTAGTGATTTGCATATTTTAAATACATCATTAATATATTGAAAATATTTTACAATTCAATTTTTAGAGTATTTTAAATGGTATCCACCTGCTTTTATTTTCTTATATATTTTTAATAGTAGTAATTTCAAAGGAAAAATTATTTTGACTATGTTGCACACTTGCATATGTTTTATCTTGAATACCAGATTGTCAAGTACTTTCATATTATTGTACTTTATTGAGAAGAACCATAGAGAAAATAACATATATATTATTAATAAAAAAAGAACATTGCACTAAAACTTGAGTTTAAGTCAGAAAGAATTTGCCTTCCTTTTGAGTTGATTGAATCCTGCAAAATTTTTTGAGTTTGCACTCCACTTGCCTTCTAAATTATGTAAAATGTGGCTTCCCATTAAAACAAAAAAAAAAACACACACATTTAAAAAAAAAACTTAGGATTAATTTTGTTGAAAATCTCTGGTGAAAAATTCAAATGAACCTTTTTTTAAATTTCTTTATTGATTAAGGTATTACATATGTGTCCTTATACCTCCATTGCCCCCCTTCCCCCACTCATCCCCTTACCCTCCTGTTTGTCTGTGTCCATTGGTTAGGCTTATATGCATGCATACAAGGCAAATGAACTTTTAATACCTTTGTCATAATTTGATGTTAGAAAGAAAAGGAATTATTCTAAACTCCTTTCCTATAACTAACTTAATGTCTGTGATCCCTAGAAACTATAATGTATAGTGAATCATTAAGTATTATTCAAATTGTGTATTATGACCTCATTTTAATTTTACAAGATTAAAAATATTATTGTAAGAAATTGTCAGTTTGTGTGTGTGTGTGTGTGTGTGTGCGTGCGCGCGCGCGCGCGCTCGAGCAGGGCATGTCTGTGTGATGATTCCAGCAATGTATTTCTCATTTTTTTAAATGAGAGTCTTTGGATAAGATATTATGTTCATATTTTCTGACTAGGTTTCAAGAATACATTTAAAATTTTTTTATAAAGTTTATTGAGTGACATTGGTTAATAAAATTATATAGGTCTCAGGTGTACAATTCTATAATATACCATGTGTATATTGCATTGTGTGTTCACTACATATTTGATTCCCTTTACCCATTACTACCTTCTCCCCTGCTTCTCTCTGGACACCACCATACTGTAGTCTGTGACTGAGTTTTTGTTTGCTCATTTTTTGCTTTCTATTTTATATTCCACATATGAGTGAAATCTTTTGTGTTTTTTTTTTTTTACTTTTCTATCTGATTTATTTCACTTAACATAATATTTTCAAAATTCACCCATGTTGTTACAAATTTCAGTATTTCATATTTTCTTATGGCAGAGTAAGTACTATTCCATTGTACATATGTACCACATCTTCTTTAGACCAAGTGGAAACAATCAATATTTACAGAGCCTTTTATTCTAGAACATCAGATCATTTCTTCTCTAGTGCACATGGAACGTTCTTAAAGACTGACCATAGGTTGGGACACAAACCTAGACTCAACAAATTTAAGAAGATTGAAATTATACCAAACATATTCTCTGACCAAAATTCTTTGAAATTAAAAATCAATTGCAAAAAAGAAGGTGAGAAAAAACACAGATATCTGGAAATTAAATAACATGCTATTAAAGAATGAGTGAGTCAAAGAAGAAATAAAAGGAGAAATAAAAAGATACATAAAGTCAAAGAATAACAACAATACTACATATCAAAACTTTTGAAATACAGCAAAAGCTGTAAAATAGGGGAAGTTTATATCATGATAGGTCTATATCAAGAAAAAAAATCTCAAATAAACAACATAACATTTCACCTTTAAAAACCAGAAAAAGAAGAGCAAATGGAACTCAAACTTAGTAGAAGGAAGGACATAGCAAAACTTAGAGCAGAATTAAATAAAATAGAAGACAAAAAGGCAATAGAAAAATTAATGCAACTGAGAGCTGGTTCTTTGAAATGATTAATAAAACTCATTAAGGAAAAAAAAAGAGAAAAGACTCAAACAAAAACAAGAGTAATTTTGCAAGTAATTGATATCAGGCTTTTATTGTTCCATTTTAAATAATATTCCAGTAGTATTATTTTCTTTTGATTGGGAAACTATCTGTCAGTATTCAGTCACATTTTATGTGTTTGCATGTGACTATTAGATTAAATAGCTGAACATGAAAAGAAGACAAGTTTATTGAATGAGTCGCTATTAGCCAGCTCATTCCCTAGAGGGACAAGAATGATGGAAGGAAGAGATATAAAGAAGCAAAATCATGAGTTAAAGTATTTAAGAAATAGAGGAATAAATAGAGGTCAACCAACTAAAGTAAAAATGAAACTAATTATCATGGAGTTAAAGGGAAGGCTTTTTTTTTCTTTTTATAAGAATAAATAATTTGCAAGTCTCAAAAGGGAATTAGGTGGCAAATACCAAATCTCCTTTTTCTGAGACACATGAGGCATGAGATGAATATAAACCTTTACTTGAGGTGGCTGTGGGGGCAGCTATTTCACCAGTTATACTCAGGATTCATTTTAGGGGAATAAATATAATTTTTAAACAAGCAGTTAAATATAGAGAGGACCTTTAAGATTACAGAGCACGAATTGCAAGAAATTTGCAAACAAGGAAGGAGATAGGAAATTTTAAGCTTACAGGGTGTGTTCAGAGTTATATAGGAAAGAGCATATTATGGTAATGAACTTATAAGCCCAGTAGATATATCTGTTGAATTCTCAGTACCTCGTACAATGTCTAGCACAACATTGATGCTAAATATATGTTGATAAAAACTAAACATATACACAGTGTAATTCGCCTCCATATCCTTACTTCCTTTACTTTCTTAGGTTAAAGTGGTATACTACATATACTATTTTGCTTAATAACTACTTAATTTCTCAATATGCATTTGTATAAATATACAGAAATATTTCTTGTTCTTTCATTTATTTTTTACAGCACTGTATGCCATTGTGTGGCTTATTTAACCTGTCCATTATATAGAGATAGACATATTTCTTTTCAATTTTTAGTATTACTTCAATGACTAAAATTGCACACACCACATTTTGTAAAAGAGTATAGGTGTGCCTCTAGGATATTTTTCCTGAAGCGAGGTTACTGGGTGAAGAAGAGATGCATTTGTAATTTTGATAGATATTTTCAAATTACTCTCTCTACCAGTTGCATTACTTACATTCCCACTAACAATATATGAGAGTGCTTCTATGCCAGCCTGCAGAGGAAGGTGACAAATTTTGGATGATTCATTAACTTAGGAAGTCAATATATTTATGATATTAAATTTTCCATTCCTAGAACATGGAATTCATATCTATCTGTTCAAGTCTTTTCTTTCTTTTTTAAAAATACTTGTTTTTATTGATTTCAGAGAGGAAGGGAGAGGTAGAGGGAGATAGAAACATCCGTGATGAGAGAATCATGGATTGCCTGCCTCCTGCACATCCCACACTGGGGATCGAGCCTGCAACCTGGGCATGTGCCCTGACTGGGAATTGTACCCTGACCTCCTGGTCATAGGTTGACGCTCAACCACTGAGCCATGCTGGCCGGGCCGTTCCAGTCTTTTTGTTCGTGTCCCTCAGAAGTGTTTTAGAATTTTTCCCATGTAATTATACATATTTTATGCTTTTTTCCTAAATCTTTTACCTCCTTGGTTGCTATTCAAAATGGACTCTTCTCTCTCATTATATCTTCTAACTTGTGGATGGGTGCATGAAATTCTTGCATGAGGGAGTGTCCCTCAGCCTGGCCTGCACCCTCTCTAATCTGGGACCCCTCAGGGGATGTCTGACTGCTGGTTTAGGACATCCCTCTCGCAATCTGGGACCGCTGGCTCCTAACTGCTCACCTGCCTGCCTGATCACTCCTAACCACTCTGCCTGCCGGCCTGCTTGCCCCCAACTGCCCCCCCACCGGCCTTCTTATCCCCAACAGCCCCCCCTTGCCAGCCTGCTGCCCCCAACTCCCCCCCCTTGCCAGCCTGCTTGCCTACAATTGACCTGCCTACTGGCCTGCTCACCACCAACTGCCCCCTCTGCTGGCCTGCTTGTCCCCAACTGCCCCTCCTGCCAGCCTGCTTTCCCCCAACTGTCCTCCCCTACCAGCCTGATTGCCCCTAACCACCTCTGCCTCGGCCCCACCAACATGGCTTTGTCCAGAAAAACATCCAGAAGGTCTCCTGGTCTAATTAGCATATTACCCTTTTATTAGTATAGACTAGAGGCCCTTTGCACGAAGAATTATGCAATAGACCTTCCTTCACCTGGCTACTGGCACCAGTTTTCCTTCCGCCTTTTTTCAGGGTGGGGGCTTGGACCCCAGCAGCGGTGGCTACAGTGTGGGGTGGGAGCTGCCAAGCCCCATGCCGCCATCCGTGATTGGGGCGCTGCCACCGCCCAGGTCCCTCAGTGAGAGGAGGGACACGGGTGCTGCCACCGCTCTAACCCACGAACGCTGAGGGGCGGGACCGGGCTCCGCCACTGCTCCCACCGCACCTCTTGCTGGCCCCATCGGTCCCCCTAGGCCCCATTGGTCCCCCCCTCAGCAGTGGCCGATCCAGCCATTGAGAGGCTGAATAGGCCACCCCGAGTCCCACCCCCCAGCCTCCCGCTCGCCCAATCATGGGCGTAGCGGAGTGATGGTTATTTGCATATTACCCTTTTATTAGGTAGGATTACTTGCTGTTTGTTGTAATGAAGACTGTTTTTTTCACATTAATAATATATTCAGCTGCATTGTTATTTTATTGTAGGTGGAACCTTTCAATTGGATCATATTGAGTTTTCAGTATACAACCATAGCAATTGCCAAATAGTGACATTTTCACCTTCTTCTTTCAAAATTTTACATCTCATTTTTTTTCTTATCTAATCATGTGTCAAATGTTGTTAGAACAGGTTAAAAAGTCCTAGAGGTAGTGTGCATGTGCATCTTTACATTTTTCCTACTTTAGATGGAATGCCACCATTGTATCCTCCTCATATGAGATATAGGGTTTTGTAGTAAAGTACATTGGGGTATAAATAAATAAATATGTGTGTTTAATGCTGACAAAGTATCGTTCAACAGAATTTTTACCAGGTACTTTCAGAATAGGCTTTGAATTTTGTCAAGCCCCTTTTTAGTGTCTTTGAAGATGATTATGAGATATTTCCCTTGAATTTATTAATATGAGTAATGTTTCTATTTTTTAATAAAATAAGTGTGGAACATACAAGGCTATGCAGTACTATTTTTGAACAGGCTTCAGAATTTTTTACTCATGCATTATTTCAGATCATTGTTTTGATATTTATAAATTAATATCAGCTTATTTATTGCTTTTTTTTGTAGAAGCTTCATTATTTCCAATGTTTTCCTTACTTCCCAAAAATAATTTATGAGATTGCTTTTCTTTTATATACTCTGAGATAATAATGTTCTGAGACTATGTTACTTTTTTAATAAAGTAACATTAAATTAACTATTTTCTGTCTTGTTGAATTCTTTTATGAAAGTTCCTGAGTCTGGGACATTGGTTGGGGGAGAATTTTTCCTGTTTTTATGATCTTCTATGGAAATTAGAATTGTTTTGATAATTTTTTTTTCTAATAAGTTATTTCATTGGGTTTTAAATATTGTTTTTATAGTTTCATAATATATATTTTTTATATATCTTCTTTTATTACATACCTTTCTTTATATTTTGTTTATTTTTTATTTTAATGTGTCAAATATTTATTTTTAAATAATCAACTTTTTATTTTATTCTGGTAAATTTTTCTTTACCTAATTAAATTTTTACATTATCTTAATTCTTTCTCTTGTTTTGTTATGGTTCAAATTATGACTGTTTTTCTATTTTTAGAGAAGATATTTGCTATATTTTACTTCATTTTTAAAAAAATAAGTTTGTAAATTTCCCTCCGAGGACCCTTTTATCTCTATTGATTCCATAGGCTGTATATGTTCAGGTTTTATTATAATTGACAGGAATGATTCTAAATATTTCTTTTAAGGACACACTTGTGTTTGATAATACATTTTTGGACAAACACTCTGAAAAGTTTTAGTCTTTTCTCTAGTATTTATCTGAATAATTTTAGTGGAATCATCTCTTAGTAAATAATGAAATTTTGACTTAAACTCTTTCTGGCAAAATATTTTGTTTAATATAGAATTTCCATAAGTTATTTGGATTGCAAGTTTAAAATACATTTTATTTTTATTAAATTTATTGAGGTGACATTGATTAATAAAATTATATAGGTTTCAGGTGTACAAATCTATAATACATTGTCTGTATGTTGTACAAGTTTTCACCACCTCAATTCAAGTCTCCTTCCATGACCATTTTTCCCCCCTTTATACTCTTTTACCTTTTCTACCCCTTTGCCCTCTGGTGATCACCATACTGTTGTCTGTATCTCAGGTATTTTTTTATTTGTTTATTTGTTTTGTTTTTACTTAATCCCTTCAGTTCTTTCTCCCAGTCCCATAATACCCCTTCCCTCTGACAGCTGTCAGTATGTTCTCTGTATCTGTGAATCTGTTTCTATTTTGTTTATTAGTTTATTTTGGTCATTAGATACCACATATAAGTGAAATCATACGGTATTTCTTTCTCTGACTGGCTTATTTCACTTAGCATAATACTCTCCAGGTCCTTTCATGATGTTGCAAAGGGTAAGAGGTCCTTCTTTTTTTATGGCTGAGTGGTATTGTTGTTGTTTTTTTAATCCACTCATCTGCTGATGTGTATTTGGGCTGCTACCAAATCTTGGCTATTATAAATCATGCTGCAATGAACATAGGGGTGAATATATTCTTTTCAAGTAGTGTTTCCTGTTTCCTGCTTCTTCCAGAAGTGGAAATGCTGAGTCATAAAATATATTTTTTTAACATTACCTCCTCCTAAACAACTTGATTTCTCTACATCTCAGGTTTCTCATCTGCTAAATGGAAATGCTAACAGTAACTATCATGTAGGTTAATGAGATGAAACACAGGCATATACACATACAAATATACATATGTTCTCTTTCTTTCTCCCTATATTCCACCCTACATTCATCTATGTGTCTATCTACTAGATAATTTAAAAAATGTCTGGAATTTAGCATTCACTTGCTAAATGGCCCCAGTTAATGCTACTGCTACTATCACCATTAACAGCATCATTATTGTGCTATATGTTAATTAAAATGTTGGGGCTAATGGTTAGTTTCCTATGCTTTAGCACCTCAATTAAGAAAATGATCAAACTACTTCAGTTAATTTTTACTATGATTTATTTTGTTAAATTGAGTTTTCACATTTTCAAAAATTCTCTAGTCATCTGATCATTTGAGTTTCATATTTAAATTTTAAGAACTTTTCAATTTTATATTCTTACTAGAGGCCTGATGCATAAAATTTGTGCAAGAATAGGTCTTCCTTCCCCCAGCTGCTGGCACCGGCTTCCCTTGGGCACCCTGGACCCAGGCTTCCCTGCAGAAGATGGCCCCGCCCACCCGCTGCAGCCTGCCAGTGAGTGGCCTGGGCCTCCCTCTGCAGGGCAATCACGGCGTGATGGCTGGGCCCCTGACCTATCGCATCGCACCCACCTTGGCTGGCCTGGCGCCAGTGTGTGTCATAACGTGGTCCCGGATGGTCTTCTGGATGGTTGTCCCCCTGTTCAGCCATTCAGTTGATTTGCATATTGTGCTTTTATTATGTGGGATTCTTATGAAACAGTGCTGTACAGAAATACATCACACTTTCTCTTTCTGAAATTGATGTTTTTAAGATATGAGTAACTTAGCAGTTTTAATCTCCTCCTGCCAAAGCTGTCTCAGTCCACGAAATATAGTGTTATATAATTAACATTCCCCCCAAATGTAAACTATTTTGTTTCAAAAGAACTATTTGACTTAGATAATTGTTTCTTGGATTTAAAACTTAATTTCAAATCTGCTATGTTACTCAGATATATGTCAACATATCAAATATTTCTTCAGAGCTTCAGGAAGCTTTCTTATTATAGACTAGAAGCCCGTTGCATGAAGATTCCTGCAATAGACCTTTGTTCACCTGGCTTCCTTCACCATTGGGCCAGCAGGGGGAGCAGGGGTCAGGGACTCACGAGTCCCCACTCCCCACTCCTCCCGCTGGTGCAATTGGCGACCCTGAGTCCCGCCGCCTGCGCCTTCCTCCGGCCACATCGGTCCCCCCTCAGCGGCCACCCTGAGTCCCGCTGCCTGCGCCTTCCTCCGGCCACATCGGTCCCCCCTCAGTGGCCACCTTGAGTCCTGCCACCTGCTCCTTCCACTGGCCCCATCGGCCCCCCTCAGTGGTGGCCGATTGGGCTGGTGGGAGGCATGGGGGGCGGGGACTCACAAGTCCCCACCCCTCACTTCTCCTGCCGGCCCAATCGGCCACCCCGAGTCCCGCCCCCGCACCTCCCACCGGCCCAATCATGGGCATAGTGGAGTGATGGTTAATTTGCATATTACCCTTTTATTATGTAGGATGGCTCCTTAGGGGGTGGTTTTATAAAGCATTACATAGTCTTCAAGAATATGCAATGTCACCTCGCTACAAACATTGAGAAGAAGAAAACTTGGCTAAGAAAAATAACTAAAACATTTTATAAGGTAAGAAACTCAGAGGAAAATACATAATCCAAATATGTGACAGATAGAATGTTTGGTTCTGTTTGGACTGCCTAACTCTGAAATCTGTTAAAAGGCAATGAAACTTACTAAAGTCTAACATAATAATGGTTCATATTTTTAAATTTCCAGGTATATTTTTGTTTTGGGAAATAATTTGGATACTAATATTCATATCAAAATATTGTGTGGTGTGGATAAAACTGAATATGATTTTTATTATGATTTAATTTTATATTTTGAAATTGGTTTATTACAATCTAAAGTCTATCTTTAGATTCATATTCATAATGCAAATATAGATGTTTCAGTGAAAATATAGAGTTTGTGATAAAAATAAAGATTAAAAAGGAATAAAAAAATAGCATCATAGTAATAAAAAGTTATATTGCTATTGGGCTAAATTATATACTCTGTCAGGGAAATTAGACTTAAAAAACAACCAAACGGGATAACTGATTAGCCTTTCATTTTTTTTTATATATAACTTGAGCCATAATGAGATAAAAATAATATGGAAATCATGTGTGTATTTTTAAAGTTTTTATTTATAAATTTTAGATAGAGAAGAAGGGAAGAGAGAGAGAGAGAAAAAAATTGATTTGTTGTTCCACTTATTTATGCATTCATTGGTTGATTCTTGTATGTATCCTGAGTGGGCTAATATCAGAAGTCAGAAAGATCGCCCTGGCTGATTTGGCTCACAGGATAGAGCTTCAGCCTGCAGACTGAAGGGTCCCAGGTTTGACTTCAGTCAAGGGCACATGCTGGGGTTGCAGGCTCGATCCCCAGTAGGGGGTGTGCCAAAGGCAGCTAATCAATGATTCTCTCTCATCATTGATGTTTCCATCTCTCTCTCCCTCTTCCTTCCTCTCTGAAATCAATAAAAATACTTTTAAAAAAAAAAAAAGTCAGAAGGATTTTAAGTGTAAAAAGAACTCAGTGTGCCCTACCTGCCTTGAAGATGGAAAAGCCATGTAAGGAGGAAGGTGAGCAGAGATTAGAGGTAGGAAGCAAATCCTAACTGACAGCTAACCAGGAAACAGGGACATCAGTCCTACAACTACAAGGAAATGAATTCTATCAACAATCTAAATGATCTTAGAAGTGGATTCCTCCCAGTGCCTCTAAATAAGAGTGTCATGCAGACAATACATTAATTTTAATCTTCTACTACTTAAGAACAAATTGACCCAAGGAAACTTTAAAATAATAAATATATTTTTAAATTGCTAAATTTGTAGTAACATGTTACACAGCAAAATGAATTGAATGAAGTATGCTATGATTTTTGTGTTAGTACATAGCTCTTTAGACACCAAAAAAGTAAAGATGAAATATATTTAATATACATATTTATTTTACTAACCATATATGAATAATGCTAATCTAAGTTTAATAGTATTGTATTTTAAAGAACATATAGTTTAGGGTGAAGAAAATGTTGCCACCAAGAATAGATAGTTTGCCTGAGCCTTCCATCTGTGGGATCTATAACTGTAGGCTGCTAAAGCAATATATATCTATCAATGTCATCAGTTATATTCTGTAACTCTTTATAGGTCTTCTATGTATTCTTTACCTATAATTTATGAAGTAAGTTAATTCCATATTTTCATCATTCATATTCATACTCAACTTCTGCTAAAAATTCATAACCCTCATATAAGGTAAAATGTTTCATAGCTACAAACTGAAGCCATGCCTTATGTCACTTATTGATTGGTCATTTAGTGGCATAATTAAAATGCTCACTTTTTAAAAAATATTTTTTAAATTTATTTCAGAGAAAACAGGAGAGGGAGAGAGTGATAGAAACATCAATGATGAGAGAGAATCATTGATCAGCTGCCTTCTGCATGCCCTGTACTGGGGATTGAGCCCACAAGTAAGGCATGTGCCCTGGACTGAAATTGAGCCTGGGACCCTTCAATCTGCAGGCTGATCCTCTATCCACTGAGCCAAATTGTCTAGGGAAAAATGCTCACTTTCTTAACTCCAAAGCTCCATACACTATACTGCAGTCCACTGTATTGTAGTGTCTCTCCTGTCTACATTCTATATTACAGAATTTTTGCACATAGCTTACTTAATAAAGCATCATGATTGATTAAGAACACCCTATCAGTTTTCTTAGAGATGCTACTGGTTACTGTCAAAGTAAAAAAATTGAACTGAACAAAGTTAAACAGGAAATAAATACTTTATTTAAGCTTATAGCAATTTAGGAGAAAGATTAAACTCAATTCCACTAAAACAAAGGGTTAGAGAATTTAAAGAGCTAGGGTGGAGGGATTGTAGGCTATCTGTACAGATATTTTATCCAGAGACCAAAAACAAGACAAACAAACAAACAAAATTCTTAGTTTTATGACAGGAGGTAATTTTATAATTTGTAGCATGATACCCTCAAAATTTAGGTTCTTACCCTCCCACAGAGACTGGAGGATATGGGCTCTTCAGTTTGGTCAAGCTGAAGGGAACATTGATCACTGTTATCACTATTGACCCACACTGTTTTTTTTCAAAATAATTAATATCTCACAGAATATGTGAAAACATATATACAAGTAATTCAGTTTTTCATGGTCAGATCATGCAGAGAAAATACATTTTTATAATAGACAAATAATGGCTAACCATGTTTACATATTTTTAAAAAAGCTTCTAATTTGGAATTAGTAACTTCTCTATAAAGGCTTTCTTTACACAAAAATATGATAAAATAGTAAAAAAAAGTACACAAAAGTTTGGTTCTTCTAGTATGATTCTTTTTTCTGGGATAGTTTTGTCTTGCTTATTGTCTCTTCAATATTTAAAAATAATATCTGGAATATTCTCTACTGATTCCATAGTAAGACTACACAATGACCTTAGATTCATTGACCCTCACTCCTACCATTATCAATCAAATGTTATGAATGTTAGTTCAGATACTTCAGGGACTACTATTTTTTACTTACTTTTACTAGAGTTTAGTTAAACATAATTACCTTAAAACCTAGAAAGCCATAAAGAACTGGATGAGAGGAGAGAATATAATCAAATACAAACAACATAGAGAGTTTTACTTCAGGGATGATAACCTCTAGAGAGACCGAATTAAAATTTAAAGAATTGCCTTGCCTTAATACAAATTATGTAATCATTTATTAATTTGCAATAATATTTCATAAGTAATACTTTGAGTTACCAGACAAAAGGGCAAACAGTCTTGATTTTGAGTCTCAGTGTATTCTCTTTTGAGCTAAAATTAAGTCATTTAGACCTGTTTAGACCTCAGATTCTTTGTTTGTAATAATTATACCATGTTTATCTTAATGATCCAATAAGGTAATGTTTTCAATTGCATAGGATAGTGCAAGCATATATTAAGTATTAATTGCTGTTATTTGAAAACCTTAAGAGCGTGGCTTTAATAAACAATCATAGAGTAATCATAGACTTTAATCCAAAGCAGGCATCCTCTTTACAATACCCCAGCTAGTATCCCACTCCTGCCATCTTCTCCCAGCCTCTCCCAGATCACCTCTAGGACAATAATGTCCAGTATTTCACAAGACTACTTTAGTTTCCAAAAATTCTTAAAATTTGCCTGCTGTCAAAGTTACTAGTTCCATTTATTGCTCTAACTCAATAAAAAATAGAAAATAAGTAAGTTTAAAATAAATTTGCATTTTTGACAAATGCATATTTATAAACATAAACCTTGAATCTCATAATTTCTAATGAATATGTAAATTTTAAAAATTAAAAAAAAATATATCAAACTTTTGGTTGTCACCTCAGTATTTCAGCATAGTTTTTCACCCTGGATTTACCAATGTAATTGGCCCATCCTGTAATGATGATTGGATGTTGATGAGTCAGGTCCCCAAGCACCAGGGGTTTTATTTTAGAGATATGACAAAAAGTGATTAAAGTCGGCATATTATAAAGGCAATGTCATTGTTCCATCCAGTTTAGGAGAGATGCTTTCTGAATCCCAGCAGCCCCAATCCTGTCACTATTCAGCTGCCATCTACCTACCACCTTTTCCCTTGGACTGTGGAAACAGCAGAGTCACCTAAAACTTGGGCTTCCAGGATTTGCTGAAAGACAGCAAGAGAAAAAGCTAATACTCAGACTGAATCCTCATACACTTTTGTGTAGAGAATGCTACAAGATTGTTTCTTGCATAGTCATTAAACGTTTTTCATTGGCTTCAAATAATGAAGAAACTCATACAGAATGAGAGGTTTAACCTTAGTGACCTTGTCTGTGTTTTTCATTACATCCTATCTTGATAGTTCACTGCCTTATTTTTTCTTAAATAAACTTGTTAACATTTTCCTAAAAACATAGAACTAGGTCTACTCAAGATAATCTCATTAGGTTGACCTTTATGTACAATATCATCATCGCCTAAGTCTTTAGAGTCACAATTCTTTAAGAATTTTACCCTCGTAACTGCACTATCTGGCCCTGCTTTCCTCCTTCCTTCATCTTAGAGCAGTCATCTTTGGCCTTCTGTGGTTATGGCTTCCTTTATTTTCTTCTGTGTGTCTGCTATCCTGTTAGTTATGTTTATGCACCAAAAAGATTTCCTTAACAACATGTAATGATTTTGTTAATTCTTGTCTTTTATGTTAATCTTCAATCTTTGAAAGTTTGGACTTCATCTGAAGTTTCCATCCATTTTATCTTAAGCGCCTACCACAGTTTGAGGTATGTAAATGACTGTATCTGTCTTCATCTAGCCTTTATTCTTCCATGGGAAGATTAATCACTGTTATAGAATCTATAAGTTGTATGTTGTACTTAAAACTCATATTTATTGAGGACTAACTGTGCCAAACCTGTGTTACTACATGCTTAATCTACTGTTCTTCATATGCTAGTATTAGAAATTAAGCTCTGCAGTAAGAATTTTAATCCTGTTTTCACCACTTGCAAGATTTTTAGCTTTGAGAAAATTACTGTATGACCAAATACATCAGCTTTCTCATCTGTAAAACAAAGATAATATTACCTACATCAACTAATTGTTATAAAGCTTAAATAAGTAATACACACAAATTATAATATACACTGACTAGAGGCCCAGTGCACAAAATTCATGCATGGGGGTGTTTGTCCCTCAGCCCAGCCTGCAACCTCTCCAATCTGGGACCCCTCAAGGGATGTCTGATCCTTCCAGGATCGGGCCTAAATGGGCAGTAGGACATCCCTCTCACAATCCAGGACTGCTAGCTCCCAACTGTTCATCTGCCTGCCTTCCTGATTGCCCCTAACCACTTCTGCCTGCTAGCCTGATCACCCCTTAACCACTCCCCTGCCAGCCTGATTGATGCCTAACTGCTCCCCTGCCAGTCTGATTGCCCCTAACTGCCCTCTCCTGCAGGCTTGGTCACCCCTAACTGCCCTCCCCTGCAGGCCTGGTCACCCCCAACTGCCCTGCCATGCTGGCCATCTTGTAGCAGCCATCTTGTGTCCACATGGGGGCAGCCATCTTTGACCACATGGGGTCAGCCATCTTGTGTGTTGGAGTGATGGCCAATTTGCATATTACTCTTTTATTAGATAGGATACACAGGAAGCACTTGAATTTTAGATGTTTAAGTTATTTACTAATAAACCTAACATGTGATAAATCATAAATATATGACTAATCTCAGACTTAATAAGTTTTCAATTTAGTGAAAAAAAAATATATAATAAACACGTACTGAAGTAAAAATATATACAAAGGACTATGGAGAGCAAAGAAAGGAAAATGTAAGGACCTAGTCTTTCTTGAAAATGTCTCATTTTTGTAGCATTTTATATCCTGCTTTATAAAGTACCTTTTTAAATTAAAATCTGAATATCTACAGAAAAATATGCAAATGATAAGAGTACATCTCAGGGAATTTTAAAAAAAGGAAATATTATATGTAACTATCACCCACATCTAGAAATAGAACAGTATTAGGTCTCTAGAGGCTCTTGAAAGGTAGCTATGAAGGTGACTTCTATTACCTTAGATTAGATTTTACTCTTTCTGTACTCAATATAATGTAATTGGCCAGTAGGAACTCTTATTTTCCCCCCTGGGGTTTATTACATTTAAAATTGCATTTGTGACATTAATTTATATTAATCTATGTGACAGTTGTTTGTTCATTCTCACTGCTGAATAGCTTTGAATTTTATACTTAATTTACAATGTATTTTCCATTCTGCTATTCATGAAAACTTGTATTGTTTCCAGTCTGGCTTATTAAATGGATAGTGCTACTAATGAAATTCTTGTGTTTGTTCATAGAAGGGCCATATCTGTGTGTATTTCTGTTTCACATACGTACATTGAGATTTAATAGACTCTAACAAACTCTTCCAAAGTAGTTGTCACAGAGTATGAGAGTCTAGATGTTCTGATTATCACCAGGACTTGATATGTTTCATATCACTCTTGAACGTCTCCATTTATAAAATTTTTCATGAAATTTTGCCTCATGAGATATTTTCTCTTTAGCTTGAAAGAATATTGACTTTCATATTCTTTTAGTTGTTTATAGCACAGTTGTTAATTTCTCAGAACATAATCATAATTTTAAACAAGGCTTATCATGACCTGTATGTAAGGTTGCTGATTATTTTTGAGATACCTTCTTAAATAAACTCCTTCATATTTAAGCATATTAATCAATTACATTATGCTTTACATTCAGACTGAAAAAAAATATAATCTGAAATAATTTCAAACATGAAAGAAATATAATTTCTAAGCACCCAGAAGTGATTTAGCTGAACCTAAATTTAAAATGACAAGCACATCAGTGAATAATAAAAGCTAGCTGCCAGACCTCTTGATATGCAAGTCATTCACTGAGATTTCAAAACGTGGAAAATATAATGCTCTTACCAACATTTCTTGTTGAATTAATGCCCAGGTGAGTTCTTCGGAAATAGTGCAGTTGTATCTTAGCAAAAACAAGAAGCAGTAAAGCATCATACTTATTAGGATCCAATTTGCCACAGCAGCAGCCAAGTGCTTCAATTTCTCCCAGTGGTGATGGGAAGGGAAAGGTAGGGATAGAGAAATTTAAATTAAATTTATAGTGCAGTGCACATTTGGAATTCAATATTGACAGCTCTAATTACACCTACCTTACCATCACAAGTTCATTAAATGAGAGTAAAAGATTAAAAACTACTCTGCACATTTATTAAAAATAAATAGCCATTATTTCCTGCTGCAGGTCTCATTTCTCTTTCTCCAATTTAATTCATTTGTGATGGAGATGTTTGGGGGTCGGGGAGGAGAGGATTTATTATTTCTTAAACACATGCAGAAACATACAAACATGCAAACACACAATTACAAAGTCATGTTACATTTAGATATACTATTTGAAATATGATCAGCATGAAATGTCAAATTCAGTATATCTACCAATGTCTATTTAAATTTTCATGAGCTATATTCATATTGGTCTCATAAGTCCTAAACATGTCTAAATCATAACTGATGATAAAATTATTAATTACACAGAATCACATTTTGTCATTTTGCTTTTATCATAAATAGAAAAAAATCCCTCTCCACTTCTACCTATAACACTTCAGACTCAAAGTTAGCATATATTGATATCGTTTTATAATAAGTCAGCCCTCTATATGGTGGGTTATGCATCCACAGATTCAACCAATTACAGATAAAATATATTATTTTAGCCTTGGATGGGTGGTATAATTTGTTAGAGTATCATGCAGTACACAAAAAAAGGTTTTGGGTTTGATTCCCAGTTGGGGCACATAAGGGAGGCAACCCATCAGTGTTTCTCTTTTACATTGATGTCTCTCTCTATGTCTCTCTGTCTCCCTCACCCTTCCTCTTTCTCCAAAAGTATTAAGCATATCCTCAGGTGAGGATTTATATGTATGGTACATTGTTGTTGATGCATATCATGTAGTTAGGCCCATGATGGTTTCTGCCGTACCAAATATGTGCAGACATTATTCCCTAAACACTATTTGCATACCATAGGTATTATAGGTAAACTACAAATGATTTAAAGTATTTGAGAGGATGTGTGTGTGTGGTTATATGAAAATACTATGATATTTTATGTAAGACACTTGAGCATTCACGACTCTTAGTATGTTCTGGGGGGCAGGTCCCAGAATTAATCCCCTGCAGATACCTTCGGCCAACTGTATTTATATGTTTACCAATAAATCACATTAAAGTTTCTGCCTAATATGAGGTGTTCTGATGAGATTATTTCAAAGAAGAAAGATAGATACTACTTACCATGATCATGAATGTGGTTTTGGAAAAATATATTAGGCAACTTTTAAAATAACAAAAAGAGCAAATGACTTGTTTTCTCCTTAGCACTTACTGCATGCCATTTAGCAGGCATAAAACAATAAAGGGACGTGTACAATTCCACCATGCTTCCACAAAAAAAGTTCAGCATTTTAAGTTAGGGAAAATATTCAAAAATTTAATTAACATAGAAAATGTCTTGTCAAGTTCTTGGTTTTATTCTTAAAGAAGAAAGAAACTGTTTATGGCAAATATCTCTTTTCCTCTTGTAATGGACCCAATTAAACACTTTGGTATATAATGCACTCAGGGAAACTAACTCTTTCAGATAGGTTTCATACATTACTGGTACAGAGTAATTTACAACTCCTTCAGTTTCCTCAAAGTATAAATTTATTCCCCTCAATATTTATTGGAAAGCCAAGGGAATAATTTAGCATTACAGAAAACTGGCTGTTTCTATATGAACATGAAAACTGTCCAAATTTTACTGTCTCAATCTTTTTCTCTAAATTGAGGCATAGTGAAATAGTAGAAGGACATTGGTACATGAGTATGCTTGTGCACACACATATTTACAGGGAGCAAATGGAAATAAGAAGCTAGATTTTTCAAAGTTGTTTTGCTAATACCGATGACAAGGATATAGAAAATCTTCACAAACTTGTAAAATCTAAGAATCTTCTGGAAGAGTTTCTACAATGGCTTTGTATATAATGTTAACCATTATTTCTAATGGCTGAAAATATGCAAACTTGCAAATAGTATTTTATTATGATAGTCATGGTAACATTTTGGTGGCTACACAATGCAGTTTAACTATGAAATCAGACCATCAATATGGCAACGCAGAATGTGACTGGAATTCTTAGTAGAGGATTAGAAGATCTGGGTCTCAGTGCAGTCTGTTAAACTGGCCAGACTTTTGGCCTTTAATCTTTTGTTTCTGCAATTTACAATAAGTTGAGCATTTTATATGAGACTGTTTATAAAATGAGTTCTCGCTCTAGAATTCTTGGAATGTACTTAATAAGTATTGAGGAGTTTCAACGCACTCCAGAACTTTGTGCAATGCCATATGGAGGGTACAGAGGAAGTAGAATCTGCAATCTCTTACCTTAGGGAGCTAACAATCCATTTTTTATTATAATAAGTATTTATTACTCTCTGCCAGTCATAGTACTAAGTAGCAGATTTAAAGCAGTGAATTACATAGATTCAGTCTCTGTCTCCAGGGATTTCCAGTTTACATGATTATATTCTTACTTATGACCAATGTTGATTAGTGTTATGATGGAGGAAGTTCATGGAGCTTTGGGGACACATATTTCAGGAGACCTAAGTGGTGTAGAAGGCAGAAGAAGCCTTAGAGAAATTGTAACCTTTGACTGAAACCTAAATATTAAATAGGTGTTAGCCATGCCAAGAGAAGAAAAAACCATTCCAGACAGAAAAGAACCATGTAAACAAACATTAGATTGTAAGAAAAAAACATGAATCAGTTGAGAAAATAAGGATAGCACAGAAAGTGCAGAGTCTGAGATGAAAAGAAACAAAAATAATGCTTTCAAAACAGCAATGAAAAATCTAAGGTGGCATATACTAGGCACTAATTTGGTGAGCACAAGTCCAAATATCAGAGAAGAGCTGGATGTATTTGCTTTCATAGGGAAAGTTGCCACACTCTGTGAAGGAGGCATAGCTTTTGATAAGCCTGTAAAATATGAGTTAAAAAACAAAACAAAACAAACAAACAAACAAAAAAACAGGATTCTTTTCAGAAGAAAAATGTTAAAATATGAGAGGATGGATTTTTTTCAACATTTTCTGTATTTTATAAAAAAAAAAAATCAGAGTAATTTGCCCGATATTTTAATATTAATTTCTCAGAAAAAAAGCATGAAATCATTAGTTTCAGTTTCAGATTTTTAAGAAAGTAAGACACTTGTGGATATTTACGGGTATGAGCTTGAATGAACCAACAACTTACCTGCCCACAATTCTTTCAAAATTTACAGTGGTTATTTTCCTGGTTTGTTTCAAAGATTGCAAAATCACCTACAGTTTCCTTTTGTCTTTAGATCAGATATAATTTTATCAAACATACATCTCAAAAGAAGTTATATACTCCATAATATTATTATGTACTCCAGAATGGTCTAAACAATTATAATTGAGATTGATGGATATTGGAATAAATGTTTTTATTTTCTTTGTGAGAATCCACATATCATTTTCTTGGTTTTCTCTATATTACCTATCAGCACAAGAAACATGTTCTTTCTGTAGATAATGGAAAAACATCTAAAAATCTGAAACTTTGGGATGCAGTATTCTAATAGGTTAAAATAACTTACACTTAAAAATATATATAAGCATGATAAATTATTAATGTCTTTGCAGTAGTAAAAATTCCAAGTTCTCATTCAAATATATTTTGCCTTCAAATCTACACGTTAAAATACTATTTATAGAAATAATGTATTATTTGATTAATGTAAAACCAAAGAAGTTTTATTTATTCTCTTCTTTATTTCTATTTTTTTTAATTAAATGTATTGGGGTAACATTTTTAAATAAGATTATATAGGTTTCAAGCACAGATTTCAATATTGCATGATCTGTATATTACATTGTGTGCCACTACCCAAAGTCAAATCATCTTCATCACCACATATTTGGCTCTATTTACCCTTTATTATTCCCCCAACCCCTTTCATCTGGTAACTATCATACTGCTGTTTGTGTCTATGGGATTCGGTTTTTATATCCTACATATGAGTGGAATGATATGGTTCTTAGCTTTTTCTGACTGACTTATTTCACTTAGCATAATATTCTCAAGGTACATCCATGTTGATGCAAAAGAGAGTATCGCATCTTTTCTTATGGCTGAGTAGTATTCCATAGTATATATGTACCACATTTTCTTTATCCAATCACCCATTGAAGGACCCATTGGTTGTTTCCATGACTTGGCCACCATGAATAAAGCTGTAATGAACATAGGGGTGCACACATCTTTGTGAATAAATGTTTTTAATTTTTTCAGATTGATACCCAGAAGAGAAATTTATGGGTCACATGGTAATCTTCTTAATTTTTTTAGGAAATGCCATACTGTTTTCCATAGTGGCAGTACCAGTTTACATCCCCATTAGCAGTGATTGAGGGTTACTTTTTCTCCACAACCTCTTCAACACTTGTTTTTACTTGTCTTGTTTATAATAGCCATTCTAACAGCTGTAAGGTTGTATCTCATTGTAGTTTTGATTTGCATTTCCCTAGTGAAGTTGAGCATCTTTTCATATTGGCCATTTGTATGTCTTCTTGTGAGAAGTACTTACCTGTTCAGGTCCTTTGCCCATTTTAAAAAATGTATATATTTGTATTGATTTTATAGAGGAAGGGGGAGGGAAAGAGATAGAAACATCAATGATGAGAGAGAATCATTGATTGGCTGCTTCCTGCATGCCCTCACTGGGATCAAGCCTGCAACCTGGGAATTGAACTATGACCTCCTGATTCATAGGTCGATGCTCAACCACTGAGCCATGCCCATTTTTAAATTGGATTGCTTGTTTGTTTGGTGTTGAGTTGTATGAATCTTTATCTATTTTGGATATTAACCTATTACTAGAGTTGTTTTCAAATAGCATCTCCCATTTTGTTGGTTGCCTTTTTATTTTGTTGGCAGTGTCTTTTGCTGTGCAGGAGCTTTTAAGTTTGATATACACTGAGTGGCCAGATTATTATGATCTCTGAACGCATAATAATCTGGCCACTCAGTGTATAGCCTATATAATAAAAGGCTAATATGCAAATTGTCCCCTTGACCAGGAGTTCGAACAGCAGGCAGACCAGCCAACCACCTATGTCCCCTCCCCCTGGCCAGTCTGGCCGGACCCCACCCATGCACGAATTCATGCACTGGGCCTCATATATATACATACATATATACACACACACACACACACACACACACACACACACACTGAGTGGCCAGATTATTATGCATTTAGAGATCATAATAATCTGGCCACTCGGTGCAGTTCCACTTATTTATTTTTATCTTTACTTCCCTTGCCTTTGGGTCAAATTCACAAAATCTTCTCTAAGACAAAATCTTGTCTGATGTCAGAGGAATGGCAGCGTGAGAGATCCTCATGATCTCTCTTCTTGAATTTTCAACAATTTAAACAGTTGTAATTCAACAAAGGATTTCCTGTTGAACACAAAGCATGTCTTAGATATCTGTATATTGAAACATCTAAAGGTTCAGGGGACATGTTGTGGATGTCTTCTGGTCATCATTGCTTGTATGGCAAAGCAACAAAAGAGGTAACCAAGTTTCCCCAGCTCACCCACTTCCCTGCATCATGGCTACTCTTCCAGTGGTATCTAGATGTGGGGAACAGCACTAAGAATTTACAGATTCAGAACCATGTCACCCACTGTATTTCACTGTGATATTGGTATCCTGAGACCAGGGTGGCCAGGTTAAATGGGATGCACACACTTTCCCAGGGAACACAGGTCATTTTCACCACCTTACAAAAATCTGAAAAGTCAGAGATGTTCAAGAGAGCTAAAAACCTTATAATTCATCACTACCTCCTGGAGAACATTAGAAAGACTTCTTATCACTCTACTAGAGAAGTGCCACTCACACATAGATGCCTACACAAGAGGAATCCACTAAATACTATGAATAACCAAGGCGATGAGGTAGTTCAGAAAGAAAATAAAAAATCTTCAGAAAACAAACTTAGAGACATAGAAATATGTGATTTAAATGACAGAGAATTCAAGATTACTATTCAGAAAAAACTCAACTAGATCCAAGAAAACACAGATTAGCAATTTAATGAGCTCAGAAATCAAATCAATGAACAAAACAAGTATTTTACCTGAGAGGTTGAAACTTTAAAAGAGAAGCAAACATAACTTTTAAGATGAAAAACTCAGCAAGAGATAAAAATGAACTAGCAAATATAGAAAATAGAGGAGACCAGATGGAGGAAATAACTATTGATACTGAAGATAGAAATCTAGAAATGACACAAAGAGGAGGCTTGGGCATTAAAAAAATAAATAAATAAAAACTAAAAAAAAAAAAAAAAAAGAATACGATATCTATCACATTCCATCAAGAAGAATGATATAAGAATAATAGACATACCAGAAGGAAAAAAGAGGGGGAAAAAGAATGGAGGACCTATTCATATAAATAGTTGATGAGAATGTCCCACACTTATGAAAAGAGCTAGATCCTCAAATCCAAGAAGCAAACAAAACACCTAATTTACCTCAACCCAAACAAATCTTCTTCAAGGCACATTGTATTAAAACTGTCAAAAATTAACGAATGAAAGAATTCTCAAGGTAGCCAGGGAAAAGAAGAAGGGAACCTATAAAGAAAATACACAAGGGGGTAAAAAAAAAAAATTAAAACTACCTGAGTAAAAAACAAAAAAAAAATAAAAAAAAAACCACTATGAGTTAGCTCACCAACAAACTTATAGCATAAAGAGGAATAATTTGTGATAACAAAAACACACAAGAGGATGAGGTAATGTTATTAACTTGCAAAAAAAGATGAAGATTAGATGAATTAAAAAAATGGACTACTGTATATATGATACTTTCTTTTTCATAAATCTAATAGTAACCATACATACACAAAACTGAGACACATCTACATATATATATATATAAAAGCCTAAGCAACTGGCCAACCATTCCACCAGCAGACCAGTAGCTATGACACGCACTGACCACCAGGGGGCAGATGCAGAGTGGAAACCACAAGCATGGAAACATGGAACAGACTGATGAATTTCAGAGGGAAAGGGAAGAGGGGAAGGTGGGAAGAAATTAATCAAAATCTTATATGCATACTACAGACCGGGTGCATGAATTTCACCAGGGGGACCCCTCGGCCTGGCCTGTGCCCTCTCTCAATCTGTTGAAGAGCCAGTTTCAGCCCAATACCCACAGGCCAGGCCTGGGGCCCCCACCAGTGCACGAATCTGTGCACCAGACCTCTACTAATATAATAAAAAAGGAATCAAAGTGAAAAAATATAGAATGCCAGCAAACAAATACATGAAACAGAAACACGAAGGAAAAGATTCCATGGAGGCATAGGGATATCAGAAAACAAAAGATAAAGTGGCTATAGGAAATCCTCATACAGCAATAATTACCCTAAATGGAAATGGGCTGAATTCACTAATAAAAATGCAGAGTAGCAGATTGGATAAAAAAATATAATAATAACTATATGCTATTTTCAGGACACATATCTCAGCGGCAAAGACAAAGATAGGTGAAAAGTGAAAGGGTGGGACTTCCCTTGGGGTTGACCCACCTGTGTCCAGTCTCCCTACAGTCTGCCTGGAGGTTCTGCACCACCAACCTGTCTCACATAAGGATCTGCACTCTATGTGGCAGTACCATGAACAAATGGTCACCGTACCCATGTACAGGTACCGCCATCACCACTGCCGCCACAGCGCCCTGCCACTTTCATTTCTCAACTGTTCTGAAACCCCATTTTCTTGTTGTTGATTATTTTGATTGATGTTTGTTTCTTTTTTTTTTTCCTGTAACATGTATACTGTATACTTAAAAGAAAATAAAGCAAAAGGGAGGGAAATGATTCTCCAAGCAAATAGCATCCACAGAAAAGCAAATGTAGCCATACTTATATCTGAAAAAACGTATTTAAATATAACGATGACATAACACTTCTCAAAATATATTCACCCAATCAGGGAGCACAAAAATATATAGTGCAACTACTACTAGCACTAAAGGGAGAACCTGACAAAAATACAATCATGGTAGTGGACCTAAATACTCCATTGACAGCTTTAGATATATCATCCAAACAGAAAATCAGTACAGAAATATGGGCTTTAAATGACACATTAGACCAAATGGACATAATTGACATATATAGAGCCTTTCATCACAGAAGTATATATTCTTCTTCAATGCACCTGAAACATTCACAAGCATAGACCATATGTTGGGTCACAAAACTAGTATCAACAAATTTAAGAAGATTGAAATCATACCAAGCATATTCTCTGACCATAATACTTTTAAATGATAAATAAATGAGGAAGTAAGAACCCACAAATATCTGGAGATTAAACAACATACTACTACAAATAAAAGGACAGATCAAAAGATATACCATAAAGAGACAAATGAGAATGACAGCATGACACAACAAAATTTTGGGGATGTAGTGAAGGTAGTAATAAAAGGGAAATTTCTATTATGGCAAGCTCTCTCAAGGAATAAGAGAAATCCCAAGTAAACAACCTACGATTACATCTTAAAGAACTGGAAAAAGAAAAACAAAAGAAACCCAAAGTCAGAAGAAGAAAGGAAATAATAAAAATTAAAGCAAAACTGAATGAAATAAAGAACTAAAAGACTATACAAAAAAAATTAATACAACAAAAAGATGATTCTTTGAAAAGCTTAACAAAATTGACAAACACTTGGACAAACTCACTAAGAAAATAAAAGAGAAAAGACTCATAGAAACAAAATTAGAAATGAAAGAGTAGTTAACAAAGGCATCACAGAAATACAAAGGATTAGACAAGAATTCTATGAAAGACTATATGCCACCAAATTCAATAACCTAGAACAGGATAAGTTCTTATCCTATATAATAAAGAGCTAATATACTAATTAGACCAAACAGCTGAACGACCATTTAGACGACATTCCAGACAATCGTCTGGATGATCTTCTGGACGAAGCTGGGGCTGTGAGGGGCTGCGAGGGCTGAGCCCCTTGCACAAATTTTGTACATCAGGCCTCTAGTCTATATATATAAAAGCCTAGATGACTATTATGACCAGATGACTGGCTGGTAGCTATGATGTGCACTGACCACCAGGGGGCAGACGCTCAACACAGGAGCTTCCCCTGGTGGTCAGTGCGCTCCCACAGCCAAACTCCCATGGCTGGCCAAACTCCTTTGGTCCCTCCTTCAGCTGGCATGCCCTGATCAGTGCCAATCGCCCCCAATCGTCCCTGATCTCTGGCCAGGCCGAGGGATCCCACCCATGCACAAATTCGTGCACCAGGCCTCTAGTAAATATATAAGGTTCTTAGACTGAATCATAAATAACTGGAAAATCTTAATAGACCTATCAAAAATTAGGAAATTGAAACAACCATCAAAAACATTCCAAAAGTAAAAGTCCAGGACCAGATGGTTTCACTAGTGAATTCTACCAAACATTCAAAGAAGATTTGATATCTATCTTTCTCAAACTCCTCCAAAATATTGGCAATATTTCATCAGATAAAAAGTTAATCTCCAAAATATATAAAGAACTTATACAACTCAACACCAGGAAGACAGACAATCCCATAAAAATAGGCAAGGGCCCTAGCTGGTTTGGCTCAGTTGGTAGACCATGGGCCTGCAGACTGAAGAGTCCCAGGTTTGATTTCGGTCAAGAGAACATGCCCAGGTTGTGGACTCAATCCTAGTAGGGGGCATGCTGAGGCAGCCAATCAATGATTCTCTCTCATCATTGATGTTTCTCTCTTGCTCTGCCTCTCCCTACCTCTCTGAAATCAATAAAAATATATTCAAAAAATAAAAATAAAATAAAAAATGGACAAGAGACCTGAATAGACACTTCTCCAAAGAGGATATACAGATGGCCAATAGACATGGAAAAAATGCTTCAGATCACTAATATTTAAAAAAATGCAAAGTAAAATCACAATAAGGCATCGCATCACTCTAGTCAGAATGACAGCTATAAATAAGTAAACAAACAAGTGCTGGAAAGAATGTTAAGAAATGTGAAGTCTAGCCCTAACCGGTTTGGCTCAGTGGATACAGCATCAGCCTGTGGACTGAAAGGTCCCAGGTTCAATTCCAGTCAAGGGCATGTGCCTTGGTTGCTGGCACATCCCCAGTAGGAGGTGTTCAGGAGGCAGCTGAACAATGTTTCTCTCTCATCAATGTTTCTAACTCTCTATCCCTCTCCCTTCCTCTCTGTAAAAAAGCAATAAAATATATTTTAAAAAAAGAAAAAAAGAAATGAGAAGTCTAATACACTATTGGTAGGAATGCAAACTGGTGCAACCACTGTGGAAAACAGTATGGAGTTTCCTTTAAAAAATTAAAAATGAAACTGCTTTTTGACCCAGTGATCCTACTTCATGATATATATAAAGAATCCCAAAACACCAACCATAAAGAATATATGCTCCCCTATGTTTATTGCAGCATTATTTACAACAACCAAAATCTGGAAATAACCCAAATTCCCATCACTAGATGAGTGGATAAAAAAGCTGTGGTGCATATACATAATGGAATACTACATGGCTATATAAAAGAAGGCACTTTTACTTTTTGCAACAGCATGGAAGGACCTGGGGAGTATTATGCTAAATGAAACAAACCAGTCAGAGAAAGGCAAATATCACATGACATCACTTATATGTGGAATATAATGAACAAAATAAACTAATGAGCAAAACAGGACCAGAGGTATGGATAAATGGAACAGAATGGCAGATCTCAGAGGGGAGGAGAGTGTGGAAGACAGGCAGATGTCAACCCAAAGATATACAGGGTGTCCCAAAAAAATGCATGCACACTTTGCATAATTATAAAGGGAGTGCTAATTAAATACATTTCATTTTCACAACAGGAGAATCAGCTGTTAAAGTGTATGTATATTTTTTGGGGACATCCTGTATATTCATATAATGCATAACCCCTGGACACAGAAAATAAGGTGGTGAAAGCCTAGGGGTTTCAGGATCAGGATGGAGGAATGCAAAGGAGGGGAAATGACAAACATCTGCAATAAAGTCAACAATAAAAAATAAAGAATCACTCATTGGAATTCCTTCAAGTCAACAGGTATAATTCTGATTCATTCCTTTTAATTGCTTCATAGTATGTCATGGACATAGACATATCACATTTTTTCAACCCTCGCATTATGATAAATGCTCTTGTAAAGTATGTACTAGTATACATTTAACAAAAACAAAACAAAAAACCCCACAAACTATTTATTAAAGACATCAACTTTTCAAATTTAAGTATATATATATAGCTCTGTTTTAGAAATCTAGGTCCTTTTGCTCTATAGGTCTAGTTATGTCAACACAAACATTACACTATTTTAAAATTATGTTTTTCTAGAGGCTCGGTGCACAAAATTTGTGCATAGGGGGGGTGTTCCTCAGCCAGGCCTGCACCCTCTCCAATCTGGGACCCCTCAAAGGATGTCCTACTGCCGGTTTACAGGGATTGGGCCTAAACTGGCAGTCGGACATTCCTCTCACAATCTGGGACTGCTGGCTCCAGCTGCTCACTGCCTGCCTGCCTGCCTGATTGCCCCTAACCACTCTACCTGCTGGCCTGCTCGCCCCCAAATGCCCCCTGCCAGCCTGATCACTGCTAACTGCCCCCCCTGCTGGCCTGCTTGCCCCCAACTGACCCCCACTGATGGCTCGCTCACCCTCAACTGGCCCCCCTGCTGGTCTGCTTACCCGCAATGGCCCCTGCCATCCCATCCTGGCCTGATCACCCCCTGGTGACCCAAGGTCCCAGACCTTCCTTTTTTTCTTTTTCTTTTCTTTTTTTTTTCCAGTGCCTCCTTGAGCGGAGGCCAGGGCCCTCTGGAAGCAAGTATCTAAGATTTATTTATCTTCTATAATTGAAACTTTGTAGCTTTGAGCAGAGGCCAGGGTTGGTCAGGGAGGGTAGGAAGCTTGGCTTCCTCCATTGCTGAAGGCAACCCAAGCCTCCTGCCTGCTCCAGTTCCATGGTCGTGGCCATCTTTGTTGGGATTTATTTATCTTCTATAATTGAAACTTTGTAGCCTTGAGCGGAGGCCAGGGCCGGCCAGTATGGGCAGGAAGCTTGGCTTCCTCCATTGCCGGGGCAACCCAAGCCTTCTGCTTGCTCCAGCTCCGTGGCCAGCCACCATCTTGGTTAGGTTAATTTGCATACTTGCTCCTGATTGGCTGGTGGGCGTGGCTTGGCATAGCAGAGTGATAGTTAATTTGCATGTTTCTCTTTTACTAGTGTAGATTGTATATTGCATTACCTGTTTAGACAAGTTTCTCACTTTTCTATAATTATCTTTCAGTATTTTATTGGCTATTGTTATTCATGTAAAATTCTATTTTAATTTTATACATTTTTAATGAGTTTGTCAATTTCCAGTGTCTGAATATTATATTAAATTTGTAGATTTGTTGGGAGAGAAGTGTTAGTTTTACAAAATCTACTCTTGTCATTCACATACCTCTGTGGCCCTCTGTTAATTCATATTTTTTTAATGTCCATCAATAAATTTATATATTTTAGTAAAAATACTGCACATTTCTTATTTAGTTTCCATCTTGTTACATATAGGTATGCAGCTTTCATAAATGTGACCCATTATGTTTAATATTACATTTTATTTATTTTTTATTTTAATTATTTTCTTTTTTTTATTGTTTAAAGTATTACAAATAGTAGTACATATGTCTCCTTTTTTTCCCCAATTGACCTTCCCCAAGCCTCCCCTACCTCCTGGCATATGCCCTCTCCCCTGTCCTAGTGTCTTGCATCCATTAAAAAACATTGATTACTTTATGTGAGGACTATTGTATACTGTACTATTTTCATAAATCTACTGAAAATATTTTTAAATCTTTGATCATAATCATTACTACACAGATTTTTCACAAATAATTTGCCTTTAGATTAACATTTAAAAATCAAATTGAATATCTACTATAACACATAAATTATCTATTTTAATCAGAAAAAAAACAAACTTGAAAGTATGATCATCTCTATTTTTTAGAAAAAGACACTGAGCCACTAAAATTTAAAGCAAGTGACCAAGTTCACAGAGTTCTTGGGAATGTGTTTTCATGTTTTTCTAAGCTCCTAACTTGAATTTACAAATTCTAAAAGAGAATTAAAAAAATGACCATCTCTTTTATATGCAGAGTAATAATAACTAGTCTACTGAGAATTAGAAAAAGCAAAAGAAAGCAGAATACAAGGAACATCCACCCCCTTATTTATTCTCATCTTCCTTCTCTCAAGCTCCTCCATTGCTGGGAAGGCTAGAGCAAAAACCAGACAATACTAGATATGTGATCTCAAAGGATGAATCAGTGATTGTTCTACTGAAGTTTTGTCAAATATTTGACCATGAAAATAATTAGACCACATTGCCAGCAAATTTGAACTCGTTTCTGATCCATGATTCTTTGTTTTATGTCAACTGATTTTTTAATCTAAATCAGCAATGTGGATCATGGTAAATCACTTTTAATATAATTGCCAACATACGTTTCAAATTAAAATATTTTGGGTGTCTGATGGCAATTGAGTTGCCTTCATCTATTCAGAATTAAATATTCCTGTATCAATTTTCACTATTGGATTTTTGGTGGAATCATTGCAGAATATTGACTCTTTATCAGATTGCAGTCCTAGGGACGATATAGCTCAGGAAAGTTTTCAAATTCTTGCCATATGTTGGATTGCTATAACATCACCCTAAAATATACAGGATTACTTTCAATTTTTTTCTTGCACCTCTTTGAGCTGCAGTGTTTTCAAAAGATTTAAACTTAATGGAGCATTTCTTCAAAAGTTCATGACCACAAGGAAAAACTCATTCATCATTACTTATTGCATGTCGCCCTCTTAAAACTAGTTTAGAATAGACTTCAGATTTCAGAAGACACCTTCAGATTTCCCTGAAGTCTGAAAGCAAGGATAAAAAGTCAGCTGGATCACCTCTGACCTTATACTGAAACAATACAGCAGCGATAGCCAAGTTAGCGAGAAGTGCTTCATGCCCTCCAATACAAAGTATATTTAAAACACCGGCATTGTACTTATAAATGTATTCTGTAGCTGGATTAAAAAAAAATTTTGTCCAGTTCACAAGTAAATAACTACATATGTTTATTAAACTAAGTTTTTTCATTTTTAATGTTTGTTTTAACTTTTGTTCTAAACTAAGAAGTATAATTTGGATAAAATTAGAAATGAATAAATCAATTCATTTGGTTAATTCATCTATTCATGCTGTTAGATCAATTTGCCTTTTTCAGTGCTACAATGTATATAATAAAAACCCAGTGGTCATAACGCCGTAATGACCAAATAACCGGTCACCAGGAGGTGCAAGGAGCACCTCTCAGTCCCTTCCACTCCAGCCCCCAAGCTGCTCACCATGAAGGGGTGGTTTTGGTGGGATGGGACTGGGGACTGTTGAGCTGCGGCAGCCGGGGAGAGTTTTGCAGAGCAGTCCCAGGGCAGGGAGAGTTTTGTGGAGCAATGACAGGGCAGGGGGAGTTTCACAGAGCAGTCGAGGGGCAGGGTGAGCCTTGCAGAGCAGTCCCAGGGCAGGGAGAGTTTCACGGAGCAGTCACGGGGTGGGGGGAGACTCTCAGAGCAGTTATGGGGCAGGGGGAGCCTTGTGGAGCAGTGATAGGGCAGGGGGAGTTTCACAGAGCAGTCGAGGGGTGGAGGGAGACTCGCAGAGCAGTTCCAGGGTGGGAGGAGATTCATGGAGCAGTTGTGGGGTGGGGGAAAACTCTTAGAGCAGTCATGGGGCAGGGGGAGCCTTGTGGAGCAGTCCTTGGGTGTGCAAAGTTGCGTGGATCAGTGATAGGGTAGGGGGAGCCTGGTGGAGCAGTTGCAGGGTGGGGAGAATTTTGCACAGCAATGGCGGGGTTGGGGGAGACTCACAGAGCAGTGGCAGGGAGTGGGGAGCCTCATGGAGCAGTTCAGGGGCAGCGGCTATGAACATCATGGAGTGTCCTGGGGCAGGGAGCTTCATATAGTGTGGCAGGGTGGCAGAGGCCATGCGATGGAGGCCAGGCTAGGCCTGGGGACCCTACTTGTGCATGATTTCATGTGCTGGGCCTTTAGTCCTCTCTAATAAAAGAGTAATATGCAAATTAACCATCACTCTGCTACATAAGCCACACCCACCAGCCAAGCCATGCCTACCAGCCAATCGGGGCAAGCATGCAAATTAACCCCAACCAAGATGGCTACCAGAAGGGAGGCTTGGGTTTCCCCGGCAACAGAGAAAACCAAGCTTTCCACACACTCTGGTGGGCCCAGGCCTCCACGCAAGGATACAAAGTTTCAATTATAGAAGGTGAATTAACTCAAACAGAAATGGCTACTGGTGGAGCATGCAGGAGGCTTGTCTCCGCTCCAGGCTACAAAGTTTCAATTGTAGAAGGTAAATAAATTCCAGATACCAAGGCCTCTGCTTGGGTCACAAGGGGCATGGCTGGCCTGCAAACCACAACAGGCCCCTTGCCCAGGCCTCTCCATGCCCCAAGGGAACCCCATCCCTGATCCAGGACACCCTTCAGGGCAAACCAGCTGGTCCCCACCCGTGCACCAGGCCTCTATCCTCCTATCTAATAAAAGAGTAATATGCAGATTGACCATCACTCCAATACACAAGATCAAGATAGCTGCCCCCATGTGGTCAAAGAGCCTGCCCCCATGTAGATACAAGATCGCCACTACAAGATGGCCAGCAGGAGAGGGCAGTTGGGAGGGACCAGGCTTGCAAGTGAGGGCAGTTGGAGGCGATCAACCCTGCAGAGGAGGGTAGTTAGGGGTGACCAGGCCAGCAGAGGAGGGAAGTTGGGGGCAAACAGGCTGGCAGGGGAGCAGTTAGACATCCATCAGGCTGGCATGGGAGTGGTTAGGGGGTGATCAGGCTGGCAGGCAGAAGCGATTAGGGGAAATCAGGAAGGCAGGCAGGCGAGCAGTTGGGAGCCAGCAGTCCTGGATTGTCAGAGGGATATCCGGTGGGATAGGGCCTAAACGGGCAGTTGGACATTCCTCAAGGGTTCCCAGATTGGAGAGGGTGCAAGCTGGGCTGAGGAACACCACCCCCCAACCCCCGTGCACGAATTTCGTGCACCGGGCCTCTAGTGTACTTTAAAAGTTAATGTTGTAAAACTTGGCTAATACCAAATACTCTATTTCAAAGTACCTAATTAAATTTTTCTTTAGATTAGACTTCACATATTTCTGCATCAGCTAAAACTGTTAGAATTTATACAACTGAGAAAAACCAGACATGCCTGATATTTTGCTGATTTAACAAAAGAAGAATACATTTTCAAAAGGTTAGCCCTCCTATCAAATAAATGAAAAGCAGTTCTCCAAGGTAAAAACATAAACACAGCAGGCTAATGTTTTGCCTGATGACACTATGGGCACGGTTTCTATTTTATGTTTTTTCTCCAATGTAAATACTCTTTTTACTTATTGGTTGTCCTTTAGAAAATCATATGTATATTCACAGACATTTGTAAATATACCACACTCTCTCCTTAACAGAAATATAGACATAATGTTCATAGTTAGCAGCTTATATTTCATGTTAATATTGTGTTAATTACTAAATATATAACACATAGAGTATATAAATTATTAATGTAGAGATAGTGAATTACATAACATGAACTACAATGTAACCACCACAAAATTGAATAAATAAATACATTACCAACACACACACACACACACACAGTCCTTGCATAGCATATTTTTCCACGTATAAGCCACTATTTTTTTCTAAAATTATTAGACTGAAAATCACATGGCATCTTATACATGGAAGTCAGCCAAGGAGGGAGCCCCGTGGGTGCATAGCTGCCCATATCTTGTCAAACAGGCTTCCTCTAATCATGTGCCTTATTATTACTAACATCAGCTGATGCCATAATTGGAGGTGGGGAGTGCACAGATGCAATAGGGACCAGAGATGAGCCCATAAAGATGTTAAAAAATAAAAAGATAAATGCCGATAAGCTATGGTCTTCCTCTGCAAAATTCAAATGGAATGTAATCAACTATGCAAAAGAGCAGGGAAATAGAGCTGCAAAGAGGCAATTTGAACCTCCTCCCACTGAATGTATGACTAGAGAGTGAAGCAAACAGGAAGAACAACTCCTTAAGATGCCAAAAAAGAAGAAGGCCCTAAGAGGAAAACCAGCAAAATGGGCAAACTTGGATCAGAGGATTAAGACTTGGATTATGGAACAGTGCCAGAGTGGCTTATGTGTATCAACCAAGCTTATTCAATGACAGGTAAGAATGTTTGCAAGCAAAATGAACATTGCTAATTTTACAGGAGAGGCAAAATGGTGCTTTAATTTCATAAGGAGGAAAGGGTTTGCCATGAGAATACAAACAAAGTTAGCTCAGAAAATGCCACCAGTTTATGAGGATGATCTCACACATATAGACAGTGACTCAGAAGACAGCAGTGATAACAATAGAAGTTGAAGAAATTGATACGTCTGGAATTAATAGTGATAAAGAAGAAAGCATTGATGCAACAGAGGCTGAATAAAGTGATATGCTGCATAATATCACAGTGCTGGTATGTAAAAATTACTTATGGTAATTACTAAATAAAAAAAAGTGTGCTGTTTTATGTTTAAAATATTAATTTTGTAATTTTGGGTTGGAAAAGTGGGGGGGCATCTTATACATGAAAAAATATGGGTACATAAAAGGTAACCCTCTTTGTTCTATTGGTAACACAAAGCTGAATTCTATGATATCCATTTCACCAATACACGATGATTAAATTTTAAAGCTTAGTTTTGCTTTGCTTTCAAATTTTATTAAAAGTATTGTTTGGTGTCTAACATTTTTTCAGGTTCAATATTATATATTTCAGATTCAAGCATATTGTGTATAACTACAGTTCATTTATTTTCTTTTCTGTATGGTGTTCTATTACATGAACAGAACACAATTTATTTACCCATTTCTTGGTTGTAAGAAATGTGAATGGTTTCTAGGATTGACACTTAATGTGAAATACTAGAGGCCTGGTGCACACAATTCATGCACGGGGCGGGGGAGGGTCCTGGATCCTTTGGGGGATGTCCGACTGCTGGCTCCTAACCACTGGCCTGCCTGCCTGCCTCATTGCCCCTAACCACTCTGCCTGCCTACCTGACCACTCCTAATTACTCGCCTGCTTGCCTGATTCCCCCTAACAACTCTGCCTGCCTGCCTGATCCCCCCTAACAACTTGTATACCTGCCTGCCTCATCACCCCAACCACTTTGACTGCCTGCCTGATCACCCCTAACTGCTTGCCTGCCTGATTGACCCTAACCACTCTGCTTGCCTGCCTGATCGCCCCTTACTACTCACTTGCCTTCCTGATCACCCTTAACCACATGCCTGGCTGATGATCACCCCTAACTGCCTCTGCCTGCCTGCCTGATTGCCCCTAACCACTCCCTTGCCTGCCTGATTGCCCCTAACCATTCTGCCTACCTGCCTCATTGCCTCTAACCGCATACCTGCCTGCCTGATTGCCCTTAGCTGCCTCTGCCTGCCTGCCTGATCACCCTTAACCACTCTGTCTGCCTGCCTGATTGCCCCTATCCACCTCTGCCTTGGCCCTGCTGCCATGGCTTCATCTGGAAGAATGTCTGGAATGACGTCCGGAAGGTCGTTTGGCTGTCCAGTCTAATTAGCATACTACTTTTTTATTATTATAGATATAATACAGTTCTCTATGTTGTATTTTTAACCCTTTGCACTTGCTTGCTTTTTTCGATTCCTTTATTCTACTGCTAACCGTGTCTAGTCACACTCGACATCTGAGTGCAAAGGGTTAAATTTACATATCTTGGAGATATTTTTATATTTGTATGTGTCATATATAAGTACTAGAGGCCCAGTGCACGAAATTTGGGCATGGCTGGGGTCCCTAGGACTGGCCGGCAATCAGCGGGGTGACAGGCGGGGCAATTGGGGGTCCCCTGCTGGCAACTGCCTTGGCTGGCCTGGGGCCTGCGGGCTGGAGACAGCTTCTGCATTGAGTGTCTGCTCCATGGTGGTCAGTGCACTTCATAGCGAACAGTCATTCAGGTGGTTGTTCCACCATTCGGTCAATTTGCATATTAGGCTTTTATTATATAGGATCACATATGTGATCAATACATACATATGGCATATATACATGATATATACATGTGATACACACATGTATCATATATACATGTGATACACACACATACACACACACATACCCTTTAATGCAACATTTCTTTAAAATAGATTCATGGTTTGCATTTTGTGGATGTAACATGCTTTTAGCCTGTCCTTTATTAAAGGACATCAGCTTAGTCTTTTGGTTTTACAAGCAATCCCACTGTACCTTTTTTTACATTTGTTTTTGCACACAAGGACAAGTGTATTTAGAAAACAAATACTTTATAATAGAACTTAAGGGTCAGATAAGTAGTATTTAGATAAATTAATATTGTTACACTTTTAAAAAGAAATTACATGAACTAACATTGTAATTTTTATGTCATTATTTCACAAAATAATATTAATACCTACTAGGTGTAGTTTGCTAAGTGAGAATGTGGGAAAGGCATTTGTGGGGTGAAGATGTTGACAAAACACCTTCTCCTGGTAATTTGATGTTATTGGAGTGAATTAATAAATTTCAAGACCATCTACTGGAGTCAAGCAGAAGCAATTTGTTTGTCGCTGACAAGGCTTAAAATTGATGAACCTAGAGAGAAATGTCAATTACTGGTCACCAGACTACAGATAAATGGAGCCTCTGCTGCAGTGTGGTGGTGATGATTTAAAATTAATGAGAAGAGGCAAGGAGGTCATTATTTCTAAGGAAAGGTTCTAATAATGTTTGCCCCTTTCCATTTTTCTTCAATCAAATCTTTTGACATTTATGTTCAAGAATGTGCATCAGCAAAAAAGGCCCTTGCACTGCCAGTTGAAACACACACATTGAACTTGATCCAGACCAAACTTTTAAATAGACGAGGTTGTCTTCATAGCCTATCATTTCCCATGCATGGTTTTCATAGGCAGACTTTTTGATAGTGTTAACTTCAGATTTTCATTGAATCATGTTGCCCTCTGGGTAGGTAGTAAAGGAATGTCTTCCTTCTCTTCCTATAGAAATGTATCTGTCAAATGGTCAATTCGTTCAGACTCCAGGGACACTGATGAGTAAACTGATATGAAATATAACATCAATTTGTGATTATAAATTATTGCACTATATCTCCTAAAGATTAGCCCTCAAACTCATGGAATACTATTCTCTGTGTGCTCTGAAGATGAGCATACCATCCTCTCACATTATATCTACATTAAGAAACCCTTTGAAAATTTATAGGCTTGACTTATTATGAAAATATATCTCAAATGGGCCTACACAATGAATAAGTAATGATAAACTGTAACTAAGGGAAGATGAATGTCAAGCAGGAAAATACATATCTGTCAAATACTTTACATCTCTCTATAACATATCTGCCATGTGCTGAACCTGAATACATTTTTGCATTTAATTTTAATAAAGCTTGAACTATACTAGGAATACTTTGTCATCAGAAAAGAGGAACAATTGTGCTTTATTATATATAACTAGTGGCCCAGTACACAGATTCATGCACATTGAAAGGAAATTAATTAGAAGAAATATTTTAATATCCCTATTCACCCTTTCTCTATAATAGAAATGTCAAAGATGAAAGCAAATTAGTAAAATGTATATGAAAATAATATATAAATTTATTAATAAATAAACAACATGATATAACAAAGACATGATATAAAAACAAAAACATGATATAAAACAACAAAAACATTATATACAAACAACACTGATAAAAACAATGACTGATAACTTGATTAAACTTATTCTAATACCTCCATGTATACCACATTAAGAGTAAAAAACACTTTCAGAGTGCTTGACTCATTTTCCTTGTGATGAAGTATTTACAACTTTAACTTTAATGTCACACATTTGAACTTGAGAGAAAGCAAAACATAACTGACCATGTCCGAAAAAGGGTTCAGGTAGGAATACTCCTCCTCTGTCTAGAGTTCTTTCCTTGTGATTTATTAATAGTCATCATAAATGCTTGCATCACAGGAAACTGTCTTCGAATTAATTTAAATGGGAGGCCAGTGTCAGATGGGGACAAATCAATTCTTGGAATCAGAACAGCCTCTCCTTCAGCAGATCCTGTTAATACCTCAGCTTCGATTATGTTAGGTTGCAATCTTGTGATAATAAATCTAGTACCAATACAAAGACCCCATTTACTATTAATATTTCTCAGTAGCATGATGATTGCACCCACTTTCAATTTTAATGTATGACATAGCATTCCAAAAGGAGTAATACTATTAAGAAATTCTATGGAAAAATTTTCCTTTTTGGCATCATCCATTGAATCGATGGAATCATCACTCAAATAGGTGTGAAAAATCTCCATCAAGTATATCCAAAATTTCTTCATTTAATTTTTGAACGTGCTCATTTTTAGGACAAAGAATTGCACGATTATATATATTTTAATATTATCTATAGATATACTACTTCCAAAGGTAGCTTCAATAATAGATTCATTACAAATCATTTTACGGGAGATTTCAATAATATTCATTCCTAAATGAAAACTGCTGTCAAGTTTGCCATCTCTAAGTTAAGTTTTACTAACTATTTGCTATATAAGCAGAATCCTCTGATCTCATATTTGTTTTAAGAGACAACTATCTGAAACATCCCCAAACACTACAGTACTTTAAAACTTATTTGTACTATGGCTAATCGTATAGCATGGCAACACAAAAATCCCCTCTGAAAAGAACTTTCCCACCAAATGCAACATTCAAATTAGCGCCAGCGAGAGCTTTATATATATGGCACGTGTGCGAGTCAAAGTTTATTTTTATATTTCCAGTGCGTCATATGTACCAGTTGGTCGGACAGATGGACAAATGTCGGTCACTTAGCCTTTTATCTATACAGATTATATGCATGGGGCACAATACTGAGACATTGTCAAAAATCCCCTCTGAGAAGGACAACTTTCCCATCAAATGCAACATTCAAATCCATAATCTCTCTTAGTAATCTGTCTATGGAGTTTATAGCATGACTGGATGGCAGCAAGAGCTTTATATGCATCACACATGCACAAGTCAACGTTTATTTTTAAATTGCCAGTGAGCATCAGATGTACTGGCTGGTCAGATGGTCAGATGGATGTATGGTCGGTCACTTAGCCATATATATATATATATATATATATATATATATATATATATATTGCCTTTTCCTCTTTTTCTTTTTTTAGAAATTGACAGTAAAATAAGCAGATACACATATTTTTCTTTAGAAGGTAGAAAACTTGAGACTAATTGTGTTAAAAAAATGCACACAGAAAAAAATAGAATGATACCATGTGGGAGTATAACAAATAGTGAAAATTGTTTAACCATGACCAATAAAGTATTTTAAGTTAAGAAGTAAGCAATGAAAAAGCAGGAAATTAAAAAAACAACAACTGGTTGACTGTGATGAAACATTAACACCAGTCAATGAAAAATGGTAACTAAGAAAGGTTTTACTATTCCAAAGACTGAATTTATTTCCCTGAATATAACTAAAATCAATTACAATTAACACAATTCTGTTGAAGGATACTAAAAACTAAATTTTAATCTTCATTTTGATTTCTATATTAGAAGCTAAAGAAAACCTTGGGAATTAATTATAACTACATTTGAATATGAAATATTGTTCCTTATTTTATTTCAGATTTTAATTTGTTAACTATTTTTAGAATTTCCAGAAGGAATAATATTTGAGAAAATAATATTGTTGCTTGGCTTATTATAGTTATACAACTTCTATAACTGTACATTATCAGTTGATAGACTGAAAAATATCGCCTGTTCTGATAAATATCTAAAATATAAATAATGTTGCTAGGAAACGAATAAAATCTTACTTGCAATTACTAGAACGCTTATTATTTAATTTAATTGACGGGAAAATGTCTGCATGTGATAATGACTTACTTGAATATAATCTGTGTCAGTTTTGTGCATATGATATATTACAAGTGCTCAGAACAATGCTAACACATAGAATGAACTTAATAAATATTTGTTGGAATGAAAAAAAAAAAGAAATCTTCATTCTTACATTTATCTGGTATTGACAAAACATGGTTTACTAATTTATATCTATATTTTTCCATCTTTAGAATTTTTCCATCTGTGTGCAGATGTTTCATTTGTAACAAAATAATAAGCTGTAAGGATGTAATTAGCAGGACTAAAAACTGTTCCTAATTGAGAAGTGAGTAATTGTCAGTTAGTGAGGAAGTAATTATTGTGATTTAACAAAATATTTCTGATACTGGTCAGGATGAGTACCAGTAATGAGTAATACACAAGTTAGGTTACATACTCTCATTACAAAGAATCACTCTTTAAATTTAATGGGTTTCTCCTTGGTTCTTTAGATTACACTTTGACCATAGGAAGTACAGTTATTATGGAAAATTGCCTTCATCTGAGACCTTAATTCTTTTCTCTTTGTCAAAATATTTGTGGGGCTAAATTCCCAGTGCAAGCACTTACCTTCACTCTTGCTAATATCATACTCATAGCCAAGTCAGCCCTGAAATATCTCTTGTAAAGCAGAAGTCACGGGACAACAGCATTAAAGTAAAGTGAGAAGATTGATACCATGGCCTTGCCTGACAGCGCTGCTCCTGTTAGCAGTAGGTCTTGAGATGACAGGATAAAGCCCTGAGGAACATATGCTATGACAGTCCTGGTCATGGCCTATTTCTGTTATTTCCTTTTTAAGTTGCATTTTTAGCAATTTTCTATCTATTTAAGAGGTACCTCTAAGGCATTGCTAGGGTTAGGATTTAATATGTACATTACAAAATAACAATACCAAAAGAAGAGAAACAATGAATTATAGAAGCAAAGAATGCATTAAAATAAAACATTTTTACTACATGTATTTATAAGACATTTTTATTGCATTTTCCTTTCTCATGTGTTTTAACACTCTGACCCATCATTTTAGATGTCACCACCTGTCCAGGGGTGTCAGAATTTTCTCTGCCCATCTAGACATTTAATGAGGGAAGCAAATCATTTCTTGCCCCTGTTGATTGTCCTTTTTTCCGCTTCAATGTAAAATTCTATATATTGTATTTAGGGGAGAAAAACAGAAAACTGATTTTAAACTGGTTAGAATATGAAATTAGAAATAATTAAATTGATATGCTAACTTGGAGAAAAATATATTTTTTATTCTAACTGTATTGCATAATTTGTAAGACTTTTTCTGATTATAAAATGCAACCATTATATGTATCACTTTCTTCAGTTACTATGAAGTTCAGGTTTCTGAGGCAAGAATATAAGTGTCCTGAAATTTTACCTACTTTTTTAATTATCTTCAGAAATGATTATTTTACACTTGCTATGTTTACAGCCTCATGCAACATAAGCAGGTGTACAAACATGGTGCCTGCACTCAAATAATTTATGCCAAAATATTTGGAATTTGACAGAAGGAGATTTTCAGTGAAAAATAGTATGTGCTGCTGCCATGAGCTTCATCTTTTAAAAATCTAAGTATAATTTCTGGAAATGATGAAATAATGATTTTATATATATATATATATATATATATATATATATTTATACACACACACACACAAACACACATATATACACATATATACATATATATATATATATATATATATATATATATATAGATGAAATAATGATGATTATAATGTGGACACACAATCACATGATTAATTCTTACAAAGATACTGACTTATGTCACTGGATATCCAACATAACCAAAAATGTCTCTCAGGGTAGAGGTAATGTTTAACTCCTTTATATAACAATTCAATTTATTTTCCTCAGGGCATAATTTCTTTTCTGTAGCACAAATACCTCCCAATATTTTCCCCAAACCCTCTCTAAATGTGGAACTATTCACACTAAATGAGTATCCTTGTAATTAATCTATTTTTTTACATTGCACATGTTTTTCTTATTATAATGCTACTAGAGGCCCAGTGCACAAATTTGTGCACTGGTGGGGTCCCTCGGCCTGGTCGGCTATTGGGGCTGATCAGGCCAGCCAGGGGGAAGGACCATGAGAGGTTGCTGTGGGAGTGCACTGACGACCAAGAAGCAACTCCTGCATTGAGTGTCTGCCCCTTGGTGGTCAGTGCACATCATAGCACCCAGTTGTTCAGTAGCTTAGGCTTTTATATATATAGATTCCATAAAGGAGGACTTACTGCTGAGGAAACAGAATAGACAAATGTAGTTTAAACTTTTACTGATATTTTAACTCTGCTTGGATAAAGTCTTACTAGTTTCTTGGATGACCACATTCTTTATAGCTCTGGAATTTTTTCATCATTGCATTTTCAATATTTTTTTGCAAACCAGCGGTGTTTTTTTTTTTTTTTTTTTTTTACTATATTTACTAACATTGCACATTCTATTTCAATAAAACTGCATGGATGCCTTTCTCTCTTCTAGGACAAAATATTTTTCCCCTGAACATTTTCAAACACTTAACATTCTAGGAACATTTGCATGTGCCCATCCAAATATTCAATTGAACTATAACAAAAATGAACATGCAGTTTATAATTAAATTAACCCCAACATAAGACTCACAAAACTTTGGGCTATTCAATATGTAGAATTATAGTTAGAAAATCATGTTGTTGTTTATTTATATTTATGTATGTTTTACAACCACTCTTTGGCACTCTTTTTATCTTTCCCTTTTTGCTGTCATTATCAATGATGCCTTATTCCTTTAATTTTCCCAACTTGTTTTACAAACTGTAATCATTATTTTTAAAATCACAATTAAGCCAATAAGATTTCCTTTTTTAAAAAAAAGCTAACTGAACATTTTTTAAAACATGCTTGATTTTTTGCAATAAGAAATTCTAGACCCATTTTTTTCCAGTTTTAGGGAGGTATAATTGACAAACTTATATATATTTAAGATGTACAACACACTATTTTGAAACATGTATACACCTGACATGATTACCATAGGAAAGTTGACATATCTATCATCGCACCTAGATACCTTTTCTTTTCTTTCTGTCTGTCTTTTGTGTGTGTGTGTGTGTGTGTGTGTGTGTGTGTGTGTGTGTGTGTGTGTGGTGAGAACACTTAGCATTTACTTACTCTTAACTCTGCACTCACTTTGAATCATTCTGCCGCAGACAAGTTTACACATACTGTACAAAGAAGACATTTTATTAATTTCTTTGTCTTCAGAGAATACATTCATCAGCCTGGTGTTTACATTGTTTTGTTCCACATGAGTGCTGAGGTAGAACAGTGTGACCTCAGAGTTTGCTCAGCTGTGTAATGACAAAGATTTTCCTCCTTTTATATAAATCTGTTTCTCTCATCCATTTCTACTCACACTATGATGTGCCATCTGTATACAGTCATATAAACCTGTGTGCATAACTGCCACAAAATGTATCACCAGCTTACTGAGGAGAGAAAGATTCCAAGCTTCAATGCCGGGGGCAAATAAAGTCACTTTGTAAAATTGTTTGATCATTCCTCCAAAATTAAACATATAATCCACCAATTAAATTTCCAGGTATATATTAAAACTAATTGAAACATATGTCTACACAAAATATGTACATGAGTATTCATAGCAGCATTACTTATAATAATTAAAAGTACAAACAACCTAAATATTCATCCATTGATGAAAGGGTAAATAAAATGTGGTATATTCATACAATGTAACATTATTTAGTCATAAAGTTAATTACTTGACTTATCCTATATTATTTTTGAATTTTTTAAATATTATGCTGACTAAAAGAAATCAGACACAAAGGCCCCATATTTCATGACTTCATGTATACAAAATGGCCAGAGAGACAGAGAGTTGATTAATAGTTGTGAGGATTTTTTGCTGAGATGATAAAAGTATTCTTGAATTATATAATGGTGATTTTTGCACAATTATGTGAATATATTTAAAATATTTAATTATATACTCTAAAAGAGTAGATTTTATGGTATGTAAATCATATCTCAATTTTAAAATTTTCGAGGACAAGAAGTAGATATTTGTATAGATTGAAGCATACTTTACCTACCTCTGCCTTTGGTCAAATTGGAATAACAGGGAATGGATATATCTTCCCTCCTCAAACAACTAAGAAGTTGGACAAAACATAGGAACCAACAGTTTTCTAGATGATTTTGGATATTAGGCAAAAGGGGGACTGCTTTCTGAGAGACATGAAATGAACAGCACTCCCTGTTACTATGTGAAGAAGTATTCCAGGAGCAATACAAGGAAAGAAAACAAAGGCAAAGGCTGTTGATCTTTCTGAGTTGAGGATATGGATATAGAGGTCTGGAGAAGACAAGACATCTAGGATTTGCCTTATTATCTGAGTAAAACAAACAAAAAAAATGGTAATCCAAAAATTTCTTAGACACACCAAGGGAAAATCCATAACAGACAAAAATCCATTAATTTGATCTTATTAAAATTAAGGAAGACACTGTTAAGATAGAAAAAGATTAACCGAGATAGGGAGAAAATATTTTCAAATCCCATGATAAAGGATTTATACCTAAAATATTTTAAGAGCTCTTAAAAATCAAAATTAAGATTGAAACTTAATTTAAAAAAGGGTCAAAGTTCTTTAGTCACTTTACCAAAGATGATATTTGCTTTTTCCAAGTGAAGCCATAAGAAGATGCTCAGCAAGATTAGGCATTGGAGAAATGCAAATCATAGCCCTAGTGTGATTACGTACACCTATTAGAATGGCTATAATAAAAACACTGACCATACCAAGTATTGGTGAGGATGTGGTGCAAGTTGAATTCTCATAAGTTCCCAGTAGACGTGCCTGACCATTTGACCACACCTTCTCACTTCTATATATTTACATAAGACAAATAAAAGCTTATACCCATGTCAAGGCACACATAAAAGGACTTGTAGCTGTTTTATTTATAACTAGTGGCCTGGTGCACGATTTGTGCATGGAAGGGGTGGTTCCCTCAGCCTAACCTGCACCCTCTCCAATTGGGGGTCCCTTGGGGGATGCCGGCAGTCGGACATCCCTCTCGCAATCTGGGACTGCTGGCTCCTAACTGCTCACTTGCCTGCCTGCCTGATCGCCCCTAAACCCTCTGCCTGCCTGCCTGATCGCCCCTAACCTCTCTAACTGCCTGCCTGATCACCCCTAACTGCCCTCCCTTGCAGCCCTGATCTTGCCCCCAATGGCATTCCCCTGCTGGTCTGATCTTGCCCCCAAACTTCCCTCTCCTGCTGGCCTGATTGCTCCTAACTGCCTCTGCCTGCCTGATCACCCCCAACTGCCCTCCCCTGCAGGCCTGATCTCACCTCCAACTGCCCTCCTCTGCCAGCCAATTTGGTTCTGATTGTTCGTTTTCTATGCCAGTCAGCATCTCTGGGTCTATCAATGGGGCCTGCTCAGAAGGGCAGGGCTGATCAGCAGCCCCGGTGGTGGCCTGGAGATAAATGGAGGCGCGGCTGCTGGCCCGGCCTGGAGAGGAAGAGAGAGGCAAGTGCTGATCAACAGCTGCCACACAGGCTACAGATCATACCCTGCTTCTCTCTTCAGGCCTCTCTCGGGCCTGATTCACAGCCCCCTCAGCAGTCCGTGCTGGGTCAACACACCTGCAGCTGCAGCAATCAGTGCTGGGTTGCCGTGGCTGCAGGACTGACTTCTGGTTGGTCAAGCCTCTGGTCTTGATGGGCCCAGGGTTTTTATATATTAGGATATCTCCAAACTGGAGGTAGCCTAAATTTCCATGATAAAGTAACATAGTAAGTAATTGTGGTATATCCATAAAATGGAATACTACTCAGCTATTAAAAAGAATGAACTAGTATGAATGCAATAATATATATGAACCTCTAATCATTATGCTAATTGAAAGAAACTAGAGAAAAAATAGTGTTTTTTTTTTTTAATTTATAATATGTATATTAGCCTACAGTGATCTAAATAAGATCAGTAATTGTCCATGGAGAGGATAAAGACATTACTCAGGATTTTGAGAAAACTTTTGGGTGTGAAGAATACATTCACTATTTTGGTTATGGTGATGTTTTACAAGTGAATATATATTTCAAAATGGATCTTATTATATGCTTTAATCATGTATAATTAATTACATGACAATTGTATTTTAATAAAGCTGTTAAAAAGATTTTTTAAAATCAGACATAAACCTCCTATTTTTGTAATGTGTAACAATTAAGAGATTATGTCAGAAATAAAACACACTTCAACTTTACAAGCAGTATACCACAATTAGCATAGTCGATTTAACAAGAAAAAAATAATTCTTCAAACAATTTTGGAACTATTTGTTAAAAATCCCCTCTAGTAATATCAAGCAATAATAAATGTAATCAATCTTTAATGTTGAGTTGCTCTTATTCTTCAGAAGCTATAGAGACAAGCAATTTTAAACTTTTCTTCCAGTTTTACTATGATAGAATTGACATGCAGCACTATATATTGTTTAAGAAGTAAACCGTAATAATTTGATGTATATATATTATGAAGTGATTATCACAATAAGTTTAGTTAGCATCCTTCATCTCATATAGATACAAAAGAAAAAGAAAAAAAAATGTCTTCTGCCTTGTGAACTCTGGATCCATTCTCTTAATTTTTAAATTAAGAACTCTGGATCCACTCTCTTAATTTTCAAATATGCTATATTATAGTGTTAACTATAGTCATTATGTACATTATTTCTCTAGTACTTATTTATTTTATAAGTACTAGAGAAGAGGTGGAAGTTTGTACCTTTATACCACCTTCATCCAATTCCCCTTTCATGAACTCTCATCAGACTTGATCTTTCTTTCTATGAGGTTATTTTTGTTTTGTTTTGTTTTCCACAAATAAGTAAAATGATACTGTATTTGTCTTTCTCTGCCTGACTTATTTCACTTAGCATAATGCCCTCAAGGCCCATCCATATTGCCACAAATAGTAGGGCTTTCTTCTATGTTTATGGTAAATATATCTTTGTATATATGTACCACAACTTCTTTTTCTATTCATCTGTTGATGGACAATGATGATGTTTCCATGTCATCCAAGCTCTTTGAATGGCAATAAATAATGGACATTTTATTTTTAAAAACTCAGACTTTGATATTAGATTAGGTAACCAAATTTTTGGTTATATTGCTATCTGAATTTTTTTTATCCTCATCTCTTAATCCCAGAATATAATGATGGTTATCCTGAATAAAATTATATCTGAAACCCATCTTATCAAGGAATTTCCATGATTAATATGATAATTAAACATAATAAACTTTAATGCTATGAAAGGTTAGGGTGTCAGAATAAAGAACTGACACTATATTGGTGACTTACATAGATAATTATGTTATATTAAATAATGAAATGTATAAAATAGTATACTCTTCCTGTGAATAAACCAATAAAAGAATGTGTATATATTTATATGTGTGTATATATTTATATATGTATGTATATGTGTACATACATATATATGTTTACATGTATATATACATGCATCTATATGTAATACATATTAAATCATATGAAAATGTTAACATTCAACTTTTTATAAACTAAAAAATAGCACTTATCATGCAAACTAATATTATAACTCATTCATATTTTGTTATTTACCACAAGTTGTGCATACAATTGATCTAGTGAAACCCCTACACAAGATTTCTAATTCATCCATCTTAAAATTAAAATTATTTTCAAATAAGTTGGCAGATTATTATGTAAGCAAATTCTCTCGTTATAAGCAACATAAAATTCTGGATAAAAATATAAAATAAAAACTAAATGTATAGCTGAGTTGGGGAGAAATTAAAGAAAATAATTTGGGGTCAATAACGAAAATAAAGATAAAGCAAGAATCCAGGAACAAGGAAAGCACTGAGCACTAGTGTCTTCAGGGGTCTCTGGGGATATATTTTACCTTGGATCCTGGGATTAAATGAATCATAGTGACAGGATATTAACCCTGGGAAACAAGTAGCATAGAAGATCTGATTTGACACTTTCTCTGTAAAGGCAAAGGAATAAAATGTTCCTGAGTAGGTAGAAGGGATACTTGACTTTCTCTAGCTTGGCTCTGGATAGCAGAACAAAAGGAGAGGAAAAAAAAATAGAAAAATTCTGGCCACATACCTTTAATTGAAGTAGGGAAAATTTCACTTCATATTGCCATATACCTTCACAATAAATAATAAAATAAAACAATAAAATAAAATAAAGTGGTTCAGATTGGTTTTGTCCTCAAATATCAAAGATAAACCAAATGTTAATCCCCTTTAATGAAACACAGCTTAAAACCAAACTATATACAATTTCTATAGATAAAATGCCAATGAATAGTAAACAAGTATGAGGAAGACATACAGAAACAATCCTCACACTATAAGTCAGAGTCAGAGTCAGGAGAAAGAGCAAACTGAAGGATCAGATCCTCCAAACCCACATAATTAGTAATTATTTAATAGAGAATATTAGCTAATATACTGATATAAAATTATGAATGATGGTAGCAAAAGTACTAGTATAAGAAGGTAACCAGAAGATAAAAGGAGCATGCATATTTGAAAAAAAATATATGTAACTTCTAGATATACAAACAGAAGGGTGGATTCTCAGATATTACAATGGATTCCAATTGCAGCCTATAACATTTCTAATATAAATAGGAATTCTTAGATGTCAATATAATGACATAACTAGTGAGGATTTATAAGTATGATGACAGATGAATATATAAAAACATTTATAAAAGCCATAAGACTTTGAAGAAATAATATCTTCAAAAACTATCATAAAGTAATTATCAACTAAATATTATGTGCTAAGTAAAGTCTGTTTTAAGAAAGAATATTAAAAAACTATATTTTTTCAAAATTAAAAATCTAAGAATATACTACAATTAAAAGTTTACTTAAAATCTTCTGAAAAATAGTTATAAAGAAGGATGTTAGCCAAAACCGGTTTGGCTTAGTGGATAGAGAGTCAGCCTGCGGACTCAAAGGTCCCGGATTCGATTCCGGTCAAGGGCATGTACATTGGTTGCGGGCACGTCCCCAGTAGGGGGTGTGCAGGAGGCAGCTGGTCGATGTTTCTCTCTCATCGATGTTTCTAACTCTCTATCCCTCTCTCTTCCTCTCTGTAGAAAATCAATAAAATATATTAAAAAAAAAAAAGAAGGATGTTAGTAACCACATAGAAAAAACAAATTCTGAAAAGCATGAAGAACAGGTAAATATTATTCTAAATATTATAGTAGTAGTTACATTAATTGCAAAAAGCAAAATTTTTCAGTCAAACATTTTAGGCTTTATTGAAGAATAATCTATATTTTAATACTCATAAGTAAAATAACTTCAACATAATTGTACAAAAATTGACAATAAATGTATGGGAAAACATATTATTCAAATATGATCATAAACTAAAGGGTGTGAAAATATAAAGAAAAACATAAACTTTAAGAAATAAATTAAAACCAGAAAAAAAGAGAATAATCCCATATTGAAAAAAGATTTCATTCATCAGTAAGACATAGTATGTCAAATTTATAATAAATATTTTATTATAGTTTTTAATAGGTTTTATATCTATACCTATATAATATATCTAGAAATAAATCATGATAGGAAACAGCGAATTTGAAATTAATAAGATAAACATATCAAATACTTAGGTCAAAGCTAAAGAAATATATAGGGTTTTGTTGTTTTATTTTTAAATCCTCATCTGAGGATATTTTTTCCATTGATCTTCAGAGAGAGTGGAAGGGAGGGGGAGATACCAAGAGAGAAAAACATCGATGTGAGAAAGGTGTTCTTGACTGGAATCTAACTAAGACCCTTCAGTCTCAGGGCCAACACTCTATCCACTAAGCCAAACCAGCTAGTAAGTAGAGTTGGAGCTATTTCTACAAGGTCTTATACAAGCTAAAATAATATTTAATAACTAGAGTCCCAGTGCATGAATTCATGCACAGTTGGGGTCCAGCCATCCCACCCCAATTGGGTCAATCGGGCTGGGCTGGCTGGGGGTAGGGGCTGCGGGTGGTTGGCAGGCCGGCTACGTCTCCGATTGGGGTGTGGGGGCTGATTGGGGGTGGGGCCGGCTAGTGGGAGGGCCACAGGCAGTTGGCGGGCCGGCCCCACCTCTGATTGGGGTTGGGGGGAGCAATCAGGGGCGGGGCTGGCCAACCACCTGTGGCCCCTCCCCCCAGCCAGCTGGCCCCACTCCCTGGTTGAACTCCAGGGTGAACTCCCATTCGAGGGGATAATTTGCATATTAGGCTTTTATTATATAAGATATTTACTAAATCTATAATTAGATACAGAAAGACTAGTCTTTGGGAAGTAATAATCTGCCTGTAACATAAATATTTGGTAGCCCTAACTGCTTTTTCTCAGTGGATAGAGCATTGGCCTTCAGACTGCAGGGTCCCAAGTTCAATTCTGGTCAAGAGCACATGCCCAGGTTTCAGGCTTCATCCCCAGTAGGGGGAATGCAGGAGGCAGTCAATCATTGATTCTCTCTCATCATTGATGTTTCTATCTTTTGCTCCATCTACCATCCTTTCTGAAATCAATAAAAGTATATTAAAAATATTTGGTATTAAATAGAGAGTACCCAACCAAAGATGAATCCCACAATGGACATTTTATAATCATAAAAAAATTTTACCTACCTTAGAAAATCAAAGAGAGAAAAATGATATAAAGAATTAGCTTCTAAAATCAGAAAATCAATGCTTCAGCTATATCCATTCAATGCTTAGAGAACTGGGGCAGGAGGGAAAAAAGAGGGGGATGTTAATGGAGGTGAATATGAAGTTAGTATCAGATAGTTGAAGACTCAAAGGAGCACACTGTGAATAAAGACAAAAAATAACTTACTTTATTCTGAAAAGGGAGGATGAGTAGGTTTTTCAGAACAAAGTGCAATCCTGATTGGAGGCATAGAATGTGGCCTGAAGTTATATAGCTAGGAAGAGAGTAGTAAGCAATTCTTTATATATATGTATTGATTTCAGACAGGAAGGGAAAGGGAAAGAGATATAGAAATATCAATGATGAGAGGTAATCATTGATTGGTTGCTTCCTGCATACCCCCTACGGGAGATCGAGCCCACAACCCGGGCATGTGCCCTTGACTGGAATCGAACATGGAACCCTTCAGTCCACAGGCCGACACTCTATCCACTGAGCCAAACCAGCTAGGGCTAGAGTAAGCAATTTTTGCTGTGTGCTTTTTATAGCAATGAAAGTCATACTGACATAGTTTGTTCAGAAGTCAAAATAATTTTGTAGTTATCAGAAATAATCCAGAAAATAATAGTGTGTGTTTGTGTTTAAAGCCAGAGTACACCAAGTGATTTTCCAGCCATTTGTGGCTTGTTTATTCAAAGAGAAAAGAATAACTTTTTTTAAAGTAGGACACCCCTCGATATGGTGTGCAGTGTCAGGTATAAACATTTGAACCTCAAATTATTTAGAAAGCCAAAACTTTACCAGTCAAAAAAAAAAAAAAAAATAGGGAGTGGGGGGAGCCCAGGGCTTTGGGGCAAGTTCTTAGTACTAATGACTTTTCTTAGAGCTATTTGTTCCAAAGAGCAAATTTAAAGAGATATTCACTTCTTAGTTACTAAAGTGAAGGCAAAATTCAGTGGACTAAAGAAATGTAGTTAGAGTCTGTAATAATGTAACTAGGGAAAAAGAGTAGTCTGACCATCAACTTTGAGAGATTGGTTCAGGTCTAAGGGCTATGCTGGGTAACTGGGCCCCTTGGACTCTTATCTCAGCTATCATAGCTATTAAGAACTTTAAATCTAATGCAGTGTCCTGTTTTGAATTGACATTGTGTTCTTAGTCCTGGTGAAAAAGGTAGGAGAGCGGGGACAATGGAGTATAATAGTTATCTCGGAAAGTAGAGATCTTAGGTGTACAGACTTTGTTAAAGGAATCTTCTAAATGAAAAATTCACCAATTCTGTGGTTGTAGCTAAAAATGTACAAATATCTGTTTGCTGGAACAGAGGAAACAAAGCTCCATGGTAAAAGGTTACAAGCTGGAACCGTTTTTGGGTGTTCCTCTTCCATCTAAGATCCATTTACCCCCCGCCCTCCCCCCTTTCCCCCCCAGTCTCAGGGCTTGTAACTCTCTCCCCCTTAAGTGTAGAAGGACCGGTGACTTGAATTTAATCTAATATAGCAAGGGTGATGGAACATCATTCCTGTGATTATTTTATATGACATGACTCTGTCTTGTTAGCCCCCTTGTTCTAGTGACTCCCCTTGCTGGCTTGAAGTCTGTGGTCAGGTTGGGGAATCCCACACGGCACGGAACTGCAGGTGTTCTCTGGAAATTCTGGACAGTCTCTAAGGCCTGAGGGTGGTCTTCAGCTTCCAGCCAGCAGAAAATCAATGCTCTCAGTCCTGCAGCTGCAAGGACATGAATTCTGCACATGAATTAGAGGAGGCTTGGAAGCAGACCCTTTCCTATTGGAATCTCCAGCCTTGGATGGCTCTTTGATGGTGCCTGTGAGACCCTAGTATGGGAATCTGCTAAGAATCTGCTCAGCATTTCCCAGACTTCTGACTCAGAGAAACTGTTAACAAATGAGTGTTGTTTGAACTTGATAAATTTGTGGTAATTTTCTGCAAAGCAATTGATAACACATAAAGTGCCTTTAAAAGCAACTACTCAGAGAAGCTAAAGAGTACAAGAAAAGTAGCTACTCAGAAAAGCCCAATAGTAATCGGAAAGACTGTCTTTACCTCCCATGCTAACTTATTTACAATTTACCACGAAGTATAATTGTTTCTAGTTAGGAAGAATGACTACCTTGAATAAGTCTAAAGACTTACAGTATTGATAATACAGGTGAGGACTAGCTATTTTGCAGTAACCAAGGAGAGACTATGCCTTGCCTTTCTCACTTCAATTTTTATAGAAGGTGGTTCACACTGATTTTGAGCCATTCGCTGTGGCGCTGTGGCAGTGGTGAAGACATGAGGACTTTTATTTTCCTTTCTGTCTGTAAAGGCTCACCCTCCGGGAACTCATTTGAGTGGTTGTCAGCTTGGTTAATCTATCCTGTCCACAACCTATTTCTGAGAAGACATTATCTAACTACGAAGAGATTTCCAAGTTCTTTCTGGATAAAACCTTGAAGTTTAGAGTTAATAGCTGCCATTTGCTGTGGTAGAGAAGTGCCTGACATATAGAAACTCACCGTCGGTTCAAACTGCATTTTATCTAACTTTATAGGAAGTGTTTAATGTTTAGCCCTAAAGTAATTATATGAAACTTGCAATTGGACTTTTTCCAAACTCTATTAATTATTGTATCAATTCCCTAAAAATGGATCAAATGCCATTAGAAATTGTAATGATTGGTCATAAATTACTTTGCCTTCCTAACCCAGCCTTCTCAGTTTCCTCTGCTTCTGGGTATTGTTTTTTAAAATGGGGTGTGCTTTGTATGCTTCATTCACAATGGCAATTCCAGGTGCACAGGAAGATAAAGGTGACTAATTAGGTTGCTGCTTATTCTCAAGGAAGTAATTAGGCATCATTAGGGTATTATTTTTTAAATTAGGGCTTGCTTTCATGTGGAATTTATATAGTGCTTCGTCTTTGTAGAAACAGTCTTGAAACTCATTTATTTGTTCAAAAAGGAAAAATTAAATGTCATTATTAAGATCTACCTTTCTGAAAATGTAGCCAACAGCAATTGGATCTAAAATTTGTCAGCCTTGCACAAAAGGCAATTTGAACATTAGCAATCAGTCTTTCAAGGTGATTGCTATCTGCACATAGAGATGTGAATTTAAAAAGCTATGAAACCGTTGCCTTTATAATCCGTATCAACAAGAAGTTTCTAATGGTTGCAGTTTGCAGGAGATATAAAGGGCTTTAAGGTGCACAACCTAACCTCAAAGAACTTGCCTAAGGTTTTCTTTGTGGATAGTTTTGTTGCTGGACCTGGAATGGGACCAACGCAGGTGTGCTGGACCAGTTCGGAAGTAGGCTCTGGTGAAGTCACAAGAAAATAATGTTGGGGATTTGCACAAAGGAAAATATGAAGTATTGTGGCAAGATTTATTGAAGCAAAAATAAGGGAGTAGGGTTTAGGTGATGTCTGATCCATAGCCAGGTGGCTCAGGTCTGCTTCGCTGCAGAAGTCCAGCCTCCGGGGCAGCGGGCCAGCACTTGTCCTCACCAAACACAGGATGAAGGCCAGGGCCCAGAGCTGCTCGGCTATCACCCCACATTGGCATCTGGCTTTGTCTCTGTTCCCCTCAGGCCCATGTTCAGTGCTGCACTTTAGCCTGCACACTGCCATACCCAGGCCTGCATGGCTGCTGTGGAGAGAGGGCACCTGGGGCCTTTGTTAAGCTTTGATTATATCTTCTTGGGTTTGGTAAGGGGTAAGTTGTCTTTCAAACTATCCTATCTTCTTCCTAATTTTTCACGGGGTTGTGCTGGGCCCTCCTTCTATCTAATCCCTTTCCTGGATCTTCTGGGGTTCAGTGCTCTTATCCTATTTGATTCTTTTCCCAGATTTCCCTCCTCTCCTTTATGGTTGCCATTTTGGCTCCCACTGTTCATGCCCTAGCAGAGGAATTCCCCCTTGCTGTGTATCCCTCGCCTGTTAACCTGGGAGAAGGGACCAGTTGTTCCTTGAAGGGTTTGGAAAGCTGGACTTTTCTGTCCACTCGGTTGCCCAGAGTGACGTTGAAACTACTCCTTCTTAATTAATCTTACTTAATGTCTAATTCTATTTGTTCCCTTCCTTTGTTACTAACTAACTACTTTAATAGTTTCAGAGAATATTTGAAGAATTTTTTTTATGAGGGACATCTGACCCTGGTGCTTGTTTATAGATATAAAAATAACCATAAGAAGAGCTTTAAAAAGTGGCCACTTATAAGGCATTGGGGAGGTCCTTAAATACTGTTCCAAAATATCACACCCTAATTTACCAAAGTTGCCTGATACATGGACATGGACTTCTCATGTCTCTAAATCTTCTTGGGGTCTTGATGAAGTGTTTTGTTGTCTGTTTTTTTTTTTTTTTTTCTACTTAATTTCCTGTTTCATTTCACCAATTTCTCTCTTTCTTCATGGGCAAAATATGATTTTAATATCTTAATTTCTTCATCTGTACAATGGGGATATTATGTTGACTAACTCTTAGATTTTCTGTGAAAATGAAATTAGTTCATCTCTATATAGTTTTTAGAGTGGTGTTTGGCAAATAATAAGTACCCAAGAAATATAAGCAATTATTATTTTTGCATTGTTATTTCTGTTGTCATTATCTTAATATGCCCTAAGTGTGCTGAGGATATAAAATTAGTTGACACATCATCCATGAATAAAACATTCAAAAGAGTTAAAAACTAAAGTTACTTATTTCATATCATAAACTCACTCAAAAATCCCCCCCCTCTCATCAATTCCATCCCTTACCTTAATCAGGGTCAGTCAGAAACAGTGTCTGACATTGCCTGCACTAGAAATTTGGAGGCATATCAGATCTACTTAATATATAGAAACAAACTCAAACAGGCAGCCAAAATGGGGAGATAAAAAAGCAATCCCCACAAGAAATAACAAGAGAAATATCCAGGAGAAGAGATAAATAAAATGGAGATAAGAAATTTATCAAACATAGAGCTCAGAATAATGATGGTAAAGATGCTCAACAGCATAAGAAAATATATTACAATGAATAGTGACATAGCACTAATAAAGAACACAGTAGAAGGAATACACATCAGAATGGGGAACCCACAGATTGGAACAGTGAATTAGAAGACAGGGTAGAAAAAAAATCACTCAATCAGAGAACCAAAAAAGTAAAAACAAGAACAGACTAAGGGAGCTGTGGGACAGCATGAAATATTCACATCTGAGGAGTTTCAGAAGGGAAACAAAGTGAGCAAGGGTTAGAGAATGTATTTGAGAAATAATGGCAAGAAACTTCCTCATCCTGGTGAAGGAAAATTTACACAATTTTAGGAGGCACAGAGAATCCCAAAGCAAGAAGAGACAAACAGGCCATGCAAAGAAACATCATAATTAAAATGCCAAAAATTAAAGACAAAGAATCTTAATGGCAGCAAAAGAAAAGCAATTTGTTGCTTATAAAGGAGTCCCCATAAGACTGTCAGCTGATTTTTCATCAGAAACTCTACAGGCCAGAAAGGAATGGCATGAAGTATTCAAGTTAATAAAAAGCTAGGATGTGAAACAAAGATTACTAAATCCAGCAAGGCTATCATTCAAAATAGATGGTGGAATAAAAAGCTTCTCAGACAAAAAGAGTCTAAAGTTGTTTATCACTACCAAACCAGTACTGCAAGAACTGTTAAAGGTACTGCTGTAATTAGAAGAAATGTATGTATATAATTAAAAGGAAATAAAAAAGTATCTATCAATAATAACCTTAAATGTAAATGGAATAAATGATCCAATCAAAAGACAGGGTAGCTGAATGGATACAAAAACATGACCCAATTATATGCTGACTACAAGAGAGCAACTCAGAACAAAAGACTCACACAGGATGAGAGTGAAGAGATGAAAAAAATTTTTCCATGCAAATAGAAATGAAAAAAAAAAAAAAAGCTGGGATATCAATAGTCATATCTGATAAAATAGACTTCAAAATGAAGGCAATCACAAGAGACAATAAAGGTCACCACATAATACTAAAGGGATCAATCCAAAAAATGGATATGACCCTGGAAAACACATATTCACCTAATATAGGGGCATCTAAATATATTTAAAAACAAACAAACTTTTGAAGGACTTCAATGGAGAGATTGATGGCAATGCAGACATAGTAAGGGACTTTAATATCCTGCTGACTTCACTGGATAGCTCTTCCAGACCAAAAAATAACAAGGAATCAGTAACTCTAAATGACATTCTGGATCAGATGGAATTAATTGATATTTATAGAACACTTAACACAAAAACTGCAGAATGACATGGGTCATTCATGAATATTGACCACATATTAGGGCACAAAACAAGTTTCTACAAGTTCAAGAAGTTTGAAATTATATCAAGCAACTTCTCAGATCACAATGGAATGAAATTAGAAATCAACTACAGTAAAAACACTCGTAAACATTTAAACTCATGAAGGTTAAATAGCATGTTATTAAACAACTAGAGGCCAGGTGCATGAGATTCGTGCACATGAGAGGTGAGTCCCCTCAGCCCAGCCTGGACCTGCTCTAATCTGGGACCCCTCAGTGGATGTCTGACTGCTGGTTTCGGCCCGATCCCAAGAATCAGGCTGAAACTAGTAGTCGAATATCCCGCTCGCAATCTGGGACCACTGGCTCCTAACTGCTTACCTGCCTGCCTGCCTGATCACCCCTAACTGCCTCCTCTGCTGGCCTGGTCACCTCTCACTGCCCCCCTCTGCTGGCTTGGTCACCCCTAACTGCCTCCTCCCCCGTCAGCCTGGTTGCCCCTCACTGCCCCCCCTGCCAGTCAGGCCACCCCACGTAGCCTGCTGGTCAGTCGTTTGGTCATCCCTCACTAAACCCCTATCAGCCTGGTCGCCCCACGCAGCCTGCAGTTCAGTTGTTACCATGAGGGCACTGGGACCAATTTGCATATTACTCTTTTATTAGTATAGATGAATGTTACTAATGAGATCAAGAATGAAATAAGAAACTTTCTGGAAACAAATGAAAATGAACACAAAACAACCCAAAATCTATGGGACACAGCAAAAGCAGTTCTGAGAGGGAAATTCATAGCACTACCTCAAAGAACAAGAAAAATTAATAATAAAGTTTTAACCATACAACTTAAAGAATTAGAAAGAGAACAACAATAAAAGCAAACAGTAAGTATAAGGGTGGAAATATTAAATATTAGAGCAGAAATAAATGACATGGAGACTAAAAAAACAAAATACAAAAGATCAATGAAACAAAGAGCTGGTTCTTTGAAAAGATAAACAAGATTGATGAACCTTTAGCCATCCTCATCAAGAAACAAAGAGAAAGGACCCAAATAAGTAAAATCAGAACAAATTTGGTGAAGTAACAACTGACATCACAGAAATACAAAGATTATAAGAAAATAGTTTAAACAATTATATGCCAACAAGCTGGCCAATGTGGATGAAATGTACAAATGTATAGAAAAATACAATCTTCCAAAACTGAATTAGTAAGAATCAGAAAACCTGAATAGGAAAATAACAACTGACAAAATAGAAGCAACAATAAAAGCAAAACAAAAGCCCTGGTCTGGACAGCTTCACAGGGGAGTTTTCCCAAACATTCAAAGAAGAAAAAACAACTAAACCCAAAATATTCAAAAAAATCCAAGAGAAAGGAATACTTCCAATATCGTTTTATGAGGCCAGCATTATCCTAATTCCAAAACCATATAAAGACAATAAAAACAAGGAGAATTACAGGCCAGATACCTGATGAACATAGATGCTTACATCCTCAACAAAATAGTAGCAAATCGGATCCAGCAATATATTAAAAAGATCATACTCCATAACCAAGTGGGATTTATTCCAGGGATGCAAGGCTGTCACAATATTCACAAATCAATAAACATATACATCACATAAACAAATTGAAAAGCAAAAATTATATAATCATATAAATAGATGCAGAAAAAGCATTTGACAAAATCCAATACCCATTTTTGATAAATTGGGAATAGATGTATCAGACCTCAATGTAATAAAGGCAATATATGACAAACCTATAGCCAATATCATACTCAATGGGCAAAAACTAATATCATTTCCCCTACAAACAGGAACAAGAGAGGGATATCTACTTTCACCACTGTTATTCATCACATTACTGGAAGTGCTAGCCATAACAATCACATTACTGGAAGCGCTAGCCACAGCAATCAGTCAAGAAGAAATCATAAAAGGAATCCAATTTGAAAGAAGGAACTAAAACTTTCACTATTTGCAGATGAAATTATATTGTACATAGAAAACCCTAAAGATTGCACACACAAAAATGCTAGATTTAATAAATGAATTAGGCAATGTAGCAGGATACAAAATTAATATCCAGAAATGGATGGCATTTTTATACACTAATAATGAATTCCAAGAAAGAGACACTAAGCAAACAACCCCATTTACCATTGCAACAAAAACATTAAGATACTTAGGAATAAACTTAACCAAGGAGGTAAAAGACTTTTACTGGGGAAACTACAGGATGTTGAAAAAAGATATAGAGAAGATATACACAAGTGGAAGAATATACTGTGTTCATGGATTGGTAGAATTAATATCATTAAAATGTCCATTCCACCCAAAGCAATCTATAGATTCAATATAATCCTTTTTAAATTCCCAAAGGCATATTTCATAGATCTAGAACAAATATTCCAAAAATTTATATGGAACCAAAAAGACCCCAAATAGCCGCAGCAATCTTGAGAAAGAAGAACAAAGTCGAAGGGATCATAATACCAGTTATCAAGTTATATTACAAAGCCACTGTAATCAAAACAGCCAGGTACTGGCACAAGTACAGCCATATATATCAATGGAACAGAACAGAGACCCCAGAAAATCAACCCAAGCCATTACACTCAATTAATATTTGACAATGGAGGCAAAAGCATATCATGGAGTCATGACAATCTGTCCAATAAGTGGTGTTGGGAAACTTGGACAGATACATGCAAAAAAATTGAAACCAGACCACCAACTTACACCACACACAAGAAAAAAAAAATCCAATTAATAAAAGACTTACATATAATACATGAAATCATAAAAATCTTAGAAGAATCCATTGACAGAAAATTTCAGACATCTCTTGTAGCAATATGTTTACTGATACAGCCCCTTTGGCAAAGGAAACTAAGGAGAAAATAAACAAACGGGACTACATCCAAACAAAAAGCTTCTGCACAGCAAAAGAAACCATCAAAAAAAAATGAAAAGGGATTCCACTGTGTTGGAGAATAAATTTGACAATGATACATCTGATAAAGGGTTACTATCCAAAATATATAAGAAACTCACGCAACTTAACAAAATAATACAAATAATATAATTTTAAAATGGGCCAAGGACTTAATACATACTTCTCCAAAGGGATACAGATTATCAAAAGACATATGAAAAAATGCCCAAAGTCACTGGCCATCAGAGAGATGAAAATTAAAATGGCAATAAAGTATCACCTGTCAGCTGTCAGAATGGCTACCACCTCCAAATCAACAAATGACAAGTGCTGGGGAGGATGTGGATAAAAGGGAACCCTAATACACTGCTGTTGGGAATGCAGACTGGTGCAGCCACTATGGAAAACAGTATAGAATTTCCACAAAACTTTAATTATGGAACTGCCATTTGACTCAGTGATCCCACTTCTGGGAATATATCCTAAGAAACTCGAATCACCAACCAGAAAGAATGTATGTACCCCTATGTTCAGAGCAGTGCTATTTATAATAGCTAAGGTCTGGAAACAATGCAAGTAACCATCAGCAGATAAGTGGATAAAACTGCTGTGGTAGATTTACATCATGGAATACTATGAAACAGTAAAAAAAGAATGACCTCTTACCCTTTGAGACAGCATGGAGGGACCTGGAGAGTATTACTAGTATGCTGAGTGAAATAAGCCAGTCAGAGAAAGACAAATATCACATGATCTCATTCATTTATGTTATCTAATGAACAAAATAGATCCAGAGGCATAGAAGCATAAAACAGACTGTCGAACCTCAGAGGGAAGGTGGGGTGGTTGGGTGGGTGGGAAGAGATCAACCAAAGAACTTGTATGCATATATGCATAACCCATGGACACATAGTGTGGTGAAGACCTAGGGTAAGGGGCAGGAGTGGGTTAGAAGGGGTAAATGGGGAAAAAAGAGGGCATATTTAATACTCTCAACAATAAGGATTTAAAACAAAATAAATATAAAATAAAATGTTTGTTACACATTTTAAAAAAATTAGCTCTCACAATCCTTGTGCCTCCCTATTTAAATGCTTCTGTTATTTTAAACCTGAAGTTGATCTTTTTCATTTGAGAGTAAACTGCTAATTCATTCTTTAGAATATCAAATATGTGGGGCTCCATACTAGAGCTATGTTTTTCTTAAAGAATTATGAAAATTTCAATGCTAAGATAATAATACACATTTTTAATGCATAATCAATAATTTTCACAAACTAGGCTATATTCCAGAACTCAGATGGTCTCTGTAGCATCCTATATAATAAACAGGTAATATACAAATTGAACCTCACACCATCACAAGATGGCTGCACCCACAGTGGATGCGGGGTTCCCATAACACAAGATGGCTGCCCTCACAGGGAAGGCAGGATTCCCATAACACAAGATGGCTGCATCCATGGTGGAGCTGGGTTCCCATAATAGGCCTCAATGAGCGATCAGCAGGGACCTGAGGCTATGTGGTGCCAGGCCAGGGCGGGGGACCTGAGGCTGCGACCCCTGCCCAACGAGGCTGGATTGGGACCTCAGACCACGTCCCCCCACCCGGTGGGGCTTGACTGGGGACCTCAGGCTGCGCCCCCCGCCCCAGCGCTGGGCCTGGGTACCTCAGACTGTACCCCTCACCTGGCAGGGCTTGACTGGAGACCTCAAACCATGCCCCCCACCCAGTGGGGCTTTACAGGAGACCTCAGGGTGCACCACCTGCCCTGGTGATGGGCCAAGGGACCTCAGTCCACGTCCTCTGCCCCAGTCCCAGGCCAGGGGACCTCAAGCCATACCCTCCCCCACCCTGGTGTCACTCTGGGGTACCTGAGGCTGCACCCCCCACCCAGCAGGGCTTGACGGGGGACCTGAGGCTGTGCCCCCACCCGGCATTGGGCCAGGGGACCTGAGGTTGCACCTCCTACCTGGCAGGGCTTGATGTGTGTGGGGCTAGCCAGGTCTGGATCTCATCCAATGGGGGTGGAGCTGGCTGTGTCTGGGTCTCATGTGATTTCGAGGGGCACCTGGGTGGGCAGGGACTTGACTCTGGGTCCCACGGAACAACCCAAACTCTGACAGGAGGAAGATTTTCACATACATTTTACTAATTTTCTTTAATTTCTGAAACTTCTATTATAGAGAAAGGGCAAATAGCAATGTTAAACTATTTCCTCTAATTAATTCCCTTTTAAAGTGCATGAATTTTGTGCACTGCACCACTAGTTTATTATTAACAAGAATGTGTGTAGAATAGACATACTTTCTAGCTATTTCATATCATAATGAAGAAGAGGCTTTAGGAAGAAGAGGAGCAGGAGGATGAAGATGAGAGGGGAGAGAATGGGAAAGGGTTAGGGCAGTGGTCGGCAAACTGTGGCTTGTGAGCCACATGTGGCTCTTTGGTCCCTTGAGTGTGGCTCGGCATTAGAACCTCTTCTTCAAAATAGACTCACCCAGGCTGAAAACCGACTTCTGCGCATGGGCCACGAAGTTTCAATCGCATTGTACGTGCACGCCCGCACGTGGTATTTTGTGGAAGAGCCACACTCAAGGGGCCAAAGAGCCACATGGGGCTTGCGAGCCATGGTTTGCCGACCACTGGGTTAGGGGAAGAGAGGGTAGGAAAGAGAAGGAGTACTATAACTCTGAGCCCAAATATATTCCTGATTGTTACTTTATAACAGTGGCTGATTAAATCTGACTCAATCCTCCCTTGAGGTTATCAGCATATTGACATATTATTGTTAAATAACATTTATTAAATATCATGGAGCATCAAAAAATTGGTCATACTGCCTTAACCGGCTTGGCTCAGTGTATGGAGCATTGGCCTGCAGACTGAAGGGTCTTAGGTTTGATTCTGGTCAAGGGCATATGCTTGGGTTACGGGCTCAATTCCCAGTGGGGGATGTGCAAGAGGCAGCCTATAAATGATTCTCTCTCATCATTGATGTTACTATCTCTCTCTCCCTCTCTCTTCCTCTCTGAAATCAATAAAAATATACTTTAAAAAAGTGGTCATACTTATATTCATGTTTTGAAATTATATATACGATATTCAAGTTGTATAATAAAGAGAGAACAATGATCAGGATAAACAGACATTTTAAATATCTATAATAATAAAAGAGTAACATAATCATAAAAGGGTAATATCTTTCCTGACAAAGCCAGGGCCCGAGGGAAGCCAGCCCTGGGCTTGGGTGGCTGTGGGTGGCCCGAAGGAAGCCATCCCGGGTCCCGGGTGACTGAAGTGGCCAGTTCAGGGAAGCAGCCTGGGTCCCAGGTGCCGGTGGGAAGCCAGTGCTGGCAGCTGGGGGGAAGGAAGGCCTATTCTTGAATGAATTTTCTTATATCGGGCCTCTAGTATTAAAATAAGAGGAGAAGTAAACATGTGTGAGAAAAGGGAGATAATTTAAAACACTGCATCAAGATGGGTTAATTACTAACATATTTTGAAATATAGATTAATTGTCATTATTATACTAATAACAATATATATAGTATCCTAAAATGTGGAAAATGGTGTAGTGTACTGTTTGGATAAGGTCTATTCTGAAAATATTAAATCGGTTTTGCTGAGTTTTCAAAAGCAAGACTTTTCCTTGAAGGGTGAATGAAAACAGCTTTCCAACTTAAGATCTTAGATAGCATTAGTCCAAATAAAGTTGATGATTTCTTCTGGGAGAATTTAATCAGTTTGTTGTGACATTGTACCAGCAACTCAATTCTGTAAAAACAATTGTGATTGATCACTGTTGTTCTATGAATTGGCCAGAGGGAATCTGAGAAAATCACTTCCACAGCCTACCTTTCAAAGCGCAACTTCAGAAAATGATGATCTTCTGGATTTAAACTATTTTTTTTTCCTCATAAACATTCATAAAACTATCTTTCATTAGCTATTTCTTTATTTTCAAAACAGAAAATATCCATGATGATTACCATCTATGATAGAAGTCGGAGCAATTAACTAGCTGTAATGACATGTGGTAAGACCTTTCTTTCAATCCCTGAGCTAGTTAGGTACTGACATTTCCCGACCAGAAAACAGCAGGCAAACTGAGAAGGCCACCAGAGGGAAAGGGGGTGAGGGGAGGTGGAAGACAGTAAAGGGGGATAAATGGAGATGGAAGGAGACTTGACTTTGAACAGTGAACACACAATACAATGTACAGATGCTGTATTATAGAAATGTACATCTGAAACCTATATAATTTCATCAGCCAATGTCTCCCCAATACATTTATTTTTTAAAAAAGAAAAAAGAAGGCCACTTCTATATTTATTCAAGTGTCATGGAAATAAAGTGTTTTTCCAATTCAATAAATGGTGTTTAAATTGGGGTTAGGACTGGCTGTTTAGAAATGAGACAAAGCTATTCTGAATATAATGCATCTCTTCCGATTTCATTTTGGTCTGCCACAATTATTACTTTTATTTATAAAACGTCTGAAATCTTCCTGTTGCTTCCTACATAATGACACATAAAAGTATACACCATGGTGCAAAAGTAGGTGTACAGTTGTGAGTATGTGAAACACAGAGTTTATCCTTGTATTATTATTTACCAACTAGAGGCCCGGTGCATGAAATTCATGCACGGAGTGGGTTTCCCTCAACTCAGCCTGCAACCTCTCCAATTGGGGACCCCTTGTGGGATGGCTGACTGCCATTTTGGATCGGGCCTAAAACGGCAGTCAGATATCCCTCTCACAATCTGGGACCACTGGCTCCTAACTGCTCACCTACCTGCCTACCTGATTGCCCCTAACTGCTTCTGCCTGCCAGCCTGATCACCCTTAACTGCCCTCCCCTGCTGGCTGGTTGCCCCCAACTGATCTCCCCTGCTGGCATGATCTCACCCCCAAAGGCCCTCTCTGCAAGCTTGATATTGCTCCCACCTGCCCTCCTCTGCTGGCCAATTTGGTTCTGATTGGTCAGTTCCTATGCCAGTGTCAAAAGCTCGGCCACCTAGGCAGCCATTGGCTCCCCACGGCACCCACCTTTGGTTCTGATTGGTCTGTTCCTATGCCAGTCAGCATGAGAAGCTCCACCTCCTAGGCAGCCATTGACTCTCCATAGCACCTACATTTGGTTCTGATTGGTCAGTGTCTATGCCAGTCAGCATCAAAAGCTCCGCTTCCTAGACAGCCATTGGTTCCCCACAGCACCCACCTTTGTCTCTGATTGGTCGGTTCCTATGCCAATCAGCATCCCCAGGGCCTGATAAAAGAGGTGGAGCTTAACAGCAGCCCCGTGAAAAGCCAAAGATCAGAAAGAAAGAAAGGGAGAGAAAGAGAGAGGTAAGTACACTGATCAACAGCTTCCACTGAGGCTGCAGATAAGACCCTGACTCACTTTCTGGGTCTCAGCCACCTGGGCAGTCAGTGTTGGGTTGCCAGGCTGCAGCTGGGCAACCCAGCGCTGACTTCCGGATGGTCTGGGTTTGGTCGTGAGCGGTCCTTACAATCCTGGGTTTTTATTATTAAGATTATTTTCCATATATCATTAAACAAATGTAAACCTACTTTTGTTCTACCTTGTATATTCTCAGGGCATTTTTTTTTTAATAAGGCAGCCAACCATAGAGTGTATTCATTATTACTTAGGAGAAAAATATCGCTTTATAACTTATTAGATAAGGTTGAATCAGCCATTTATTCTAGGTCATTTTGGATAAGGTAGCTATAGCGATAAACTTCAAAGAGCTTCCTTGCTAAATGGGTAGCTTTGGCTATACTTTCAATATATTTTATCATTTAAAAAACCAGATATTGTGTATGCTGCTTTTACCAACAGTTATAAATTGTCAAGCAAAGTCTTCAGTATAATTTTCCTCAATTTATTTTCTATAAAGTTAGGCAATATGTCATATTTATTTCATCATTATTCATAATTTCAAAAAAAATGTTCTCTATGTTAGGGTATCAACTGATTATCTTTTAAAATTTAGTTTCCAAATTTTGCCTAGATCAGCTTAAGACTCAAATGTGGTAGGCATGTTCCTTTGTGGTTTAAGGGGACTGCAATAGTCTTTTTGCCTCCTAATGTCTTTTTTGTCTATTTGCCTTGCCTAGTGCTTCTCATTAAATGATAAATTTCCCAGGGTCAAATATCTGAAACACATATAATTTATTAAAACTTTCTATTAGTTTATTAGATTTGATGCATCATCTTAAAGATCTCTGGTGACTATATAGAGAAATTTGAGTAAAGGTAAGATGTGGATCAAGCAAAAGTGTGGAGTCCAAGAGGATAGACACTGGGAAGACCCTGGAGAACCAAAGCAAGGGGAGACCTGAGGTCTGACAAGAAGGATCAGAAAATAGAAGACTAGGCACAGGCACACATTGGGAAGAGCAGATATTAGACACAACTTTCCTTTAGAGTTCTGATGAGCCATATTGTATGGAATCTCTAATTCTTAAGACAGTGAGAGAACTCAAGCAAAGAAATTTGATGATAGCTTGATCATTTATGCTTTGCAGAACCTTTCTTTCTTATTAAATCCCCTGAAGTTAATAAGTGAGGAAGATAGTACTAACTAAAATATAACAATTAAGCTTTGACAGCTATTCTGTTATGAAGTACACTTGACAATCAATGTCATGGAATAGATTAATTACAGTCCATTTAAATAAGTTCTGTTTTGAACTTAAGCAGAAGCATTTATTGTTAGACTTCATAGCACTTCAAAATGTTTGTTGAATGCCTAGTTAATTTTTTTCCTCTGGATTCTTTCAATAGCAGAATTTAAAAAACCTTATCTTTAACTTTATTGGCTCTCAATGATTACTTGTTTGTTTTCTAATGCATTTGACAAATGCTAAAAGCCTTACAAATATTAAGATTATATTAAAATTTAGATTAGTAAATAATAAATTTATATTATGAAACTTAAAGAAAATTCAAAAATATATCTGCTTATACATGACCTTTGCACCACTGATGCAATTCATAAATGTTTCAAAAACATAGATTCTCAAGCAGTAGAATTGTTTTCACTGGGGTTTATTTGGGAAACAGACTTAAAATTTTCTTCTAAATAAATTTATACCAGAATGCAATATTTGTTTCAAAACTTTAACCATGTGCAAAAACCTAATGCATTCTACCCAGTTTTAAATCCTTGTAAGATCCAAAATTCTAAGTATTTATTGAGTGACAGTTTCAAGTTAAGCAGAACATATTTTCCATTTTAGTTAAAATTCTGGTTTATGTGTTTTATTTGTTTATTGCCAGTGGAACTTAAAGTTTGAATTCTAGAACCTGAATTAATGTGTAGAGCTAGTTTCTACATTCTTTTAGAAACAGTTCCTAAATGTATGACAAATCATTTGCGATATAAGCTAATATGTCTACTGTATGTCTCAGAACATTTAATTACATTTCATTAATTCAGAATCACAACAGATTTAAATTTGCTTAAATATGAAAAGACTGATACCTTAGGTAGTTTTATACATCATTAAATTGAACATGAAATTATACAGCTGTAGCTCACTAGTTCTCTAACTAATGTACACATAAGATGCTAAGAATGTTTAGAAATATAGCATTGTTAAATCATGTATTGAAAGCAAACTATACTCTATTGTAGGAAATATAAACCTAAAGGGTGACTACTGCTATATACTCAGATAATTTTGAATGGCCTATAAAAATCACAAAATGCAAGATTTCTTGACTACTTTGGAAACATATCCATGTAATTCTCAAGTTGGGAAAATATCTTTGCCTTTGTCTTGCCTAGAACTTAGAAATAACACCTAGAGTTCCAGAAGGATATTGGACCATCTAGGATGAAAGTATCAACTAAAATATGATAGAACAGACATGGTGGGAACTTGCATTACAGATGTTATGAATCTGTTTACCAGTCCTGAACTGTCTCAGACATCCTTTTTTTTTTTTTTTAGAGAAATAAATTGCTATTTTTTTTTTTTTACATAATTCAGACGTTTAGTATTTTTTCTACTTGCTTTTCTAATGGATTGAAAATTCCATCACCATATTAAAATCCTTAATTACAAGTATTATGTTTTGGAAGCAACGTTTCCCAGAATTTCCTTACTTCCAACACTCAAACCAATGACTCTTTCCCTCCTATTGCCAATTTGCTAGAGAAAGATAAATGTTACGAAGACCTCAAAGTTGACCAGAGATGGGAATGAAGAATTTTGGGGTTTGAGGATAAATGGTGACCATTGGAGGGACAGCTATAATTCAGCAGAAATATGTACATGGTGCAATTGCCAGGTGAGGAGACATTAGTCACCTGACAGCAGTCCATTAGCTTGTACCTTTCTTGGCATCACCTAAAGTTTGGCTGCTGAACTAGATGACAATGAGAAAGAAAGAGCATTTCCAAAGTCTTATAGAATCAAATTAGCAACTGTGCTGCTAGTCCTATTGTACCAAATATATTTGGGATAAAAATCACCACATCATCTTTATTTTAATGTTCATGGGTTTGGAAATTTACTTTTTTTTTACAAGCATATAAATTAAAAAAAAATAATTCTCATGATTTATAGTGTTTGGAATAGGGAATGCTCTTAGATTGTATGGTTAGGAGCCAATTTCAGCTTTCCCTCAAATATAGAAAATGTATTCATTATTCTTTCTTATGCCATATATATTTATATATATATAGAGGCCCGGTGCATGAAATTCATGCATGAAGTGGGGGGTCCCCTCAGCCCAGCCTGCACCCTTTCCTATCTGGGACCCCTTGGGGGATGTCCAACTGCCGGTTTAGGCCCGATCATGAGGATCGGGCCTAAACCGGCAGTTGGACATCTGTCTCACAATCTTGGACCACTGGCTCCTAATCACTCACCTGCCTGCCTGCCTGGTTGCCCCTAAGTGCCCCCCCCCTGCTGGCCTGATCGCCCCTCACTGCCTCTGCATGCTGGCCTGATCGCCCCCAACTGCCCCCTCCCTGCTGGCCTGGTTGCTCCCAACTGCCCCCCGTCAGCCTAGTAACCCCTCACTGCCCCCATGCCAGCCTAATTGCCCCCAACTGCCCCCCCTGCCAGCCTGGTTGCCCCTAAGTGCACCCGCCCCACCGGCATGGTCGCCCCTAACTGCCTCCCCCCACTGGCCTGGTCACCTCTTACTGCCCCCCCTGCTGGCCTGTTTTCCCCCAACTGCCCTCCGCTGCCAGCCTGGTCGCCCCTAACTGCCCCCGCCTACGGGCCTGGTCACCCCACGCAGCTTGCTTGTTCAGTCATTTGATTGTTCCTCACTAACCCCCCTGCTGACCTGGTTGCCCCATGCAGCCTGCGTGTTTAGTCATTTAGTCGCCCCTCACTAACCCCCTGCTGTCCTGTTCGCCCCATGCATCCTGCTTGTTCAATCTTTGGTCATCCCTCACTAACCCCTCCTGCCGGCTTGGTCATAGGCAGCCATCTTATGAGGGCTATATATATATATAGTTTTAAATAATTATTCCAACAACATACCTGGAAAATGGTACTCAGATTGAGCAAAGCTCTTCCTTGAGGTCTTTCATGGTGTTTTCTAAGAAGTCATATACACAGGCACAATTCATATTATTGCAATCTCATTTATACAACAGAAACATGCAGATTAATGAGTGAGATTTTAATTGAGCTACTCATTTACATGATTGTTCCTATAGAGCCTTCTCATTGCTTTTTGGTCTAGGAGTATATAATTTCTACATGATGGTACAAAGAGTAAGAGATAAACTGCCTAGGGAAAGTCAGAAAATATTTTAACAAATTATGGTATTTGGCTTTGTGTTTTGTGGAAGAATAAGGAAATGGGTGGGATAAGTGGGTTGGGGGCTTAAATATTTAAAGTAGATGGTGGAATTAGTACCTTAGAGAAAAAATAATAGAAAAGGCCAGAATTAAATAATTATGGCTTTAAATGAAAAGCAAAATGAAATGAGGAGAGAGATGGAGGCATCCTTGTCTCTGAGATTGACAAGAAAGGAACAGAATAACTATGTATTAAGATGATTAGGCAATTTGAGAGCAACACACTTTTGAATTACAAACTCTAGTCTGTTATCCTTTGTGAAAAAAAAAAGTGAAAAAAACTATTGAGGATGAGGTTCATGTATAGATTGATGCTTGTCTCTAAATTTCTCTACATCTGCTAATAGTAATAGGAGGAAATGAACAAGGCACAAATGGTTTTCTTAACCATGTAGATGGCTATTGAGATGGAAATTCAATATACATTGAGTGAAAAGCATCTGCTTAGATGATTCTCTTATTGTACTTGAGGACTATTTTGCAGAAGACAAGAAATATGATTATAGAATTTACTCAAAGTTGGGGATTATAGACAGAGATAATGTGGACATTGATGTATTGAGGTATATAAGAGAAATACTAGTAATATGAAATTCAAGTAAACAACCATGGTGGGAAGTTCCAGAGAATAAAATGAGTGTGGAGAATGGGATGAGGTGGTATATTAGCCAAGAAAAAAAATGGGGATGGGTATTAAGAAATTTAAGGACCTAAAACAAGACTGTTTGGAGTGGAGAAATAAGGTAAATAGACAAGTTGTGGTCAGATATTGGTGTTTAAGGATTCATGTCCATAGATGTTCACAATGCAAACAATATATGGGGTATTAGCAAATTAGAGCCATCATAAAGATTCTTGGAGCTCAGAAGTACAGGAAGCCAAAAGACTGACTTATGTTGGGTTTAGATTTAGATAACTTGGGATTTATTCAACAAAATTTTTACTCAGAATTTAAACATAGTAAGGACTGTTTAAGAACTGGGACATAAAATTGAGAAAGACAAGGCATAGAACTTAATGAAGCATAGAGCTTAGTGAAGAAATTAGTCACAAAACAAGTAAACGAGCAATATATTAGTATACTAGGGGCCCAGTGCACTAATTTGTGCACCTTGAAAGGAACTATGGGCCCCTGCCCAGTCCCTCCTGCCATGGCCCTGGGTCTCCTGTCTGCTGGCAGCCCCTCTCCTGCTACTCCCATGTGCTGATGGCACCGGCCCCACTCGCAACCACTGATGGCACAGAGTGATTGGGGTAAGTGTCAGCAGCAGGTGCAAGTGGGTCTGGTGCTGTTAGCAGGTGTGAGTGGCAGCTGCTGCCCCAAATGCCCCTCAGGAACAGGGGGAGGTGAAGAAGCCCTCAGGGGCGATCGGGGCTGGCAGTCGCTGCTCACACCCGCTGACAGTGCCAAGCAATCAGGACCGGCACCAGTCATTGGCATTGGGTGCAAGCAGCAGCTTTGGCACTGGCTGCAGGTGTGAATAGGGCCCGTGCTGGCAGTGGGTCCTATCAGTGGCCCAGCACTGGCAGCAGGTGCGAGAGGGGCTGTCACCAGCAGAGGGTGTAAGAGGTGACTGCTGGCCCTGATCACCCCTCAGGAGCAGGGGGAGGTGGAGAAGCCCTCAGGGGTGATCGGGGCCGGCAGCCACTGCTTGTATCTGCTGACAGCGCCGAATGATCGGGTCTGGCTCCGGGCGCCAGCAGTGAGTGCAAGTGGTGGCTCCAGTGTTGGCAGCGGGTGTGAGCAGTGGCTCTAGCATCAGCAGTGGGTGTGAGCGATGGTTGCAGTGCTGGCAGCAGGTGCAAGCACCGGGCGGGATTGCGGCGTGCAGTAACAAAGAATTTTCAGTAACCACCAGAGGCTCACTCTGATGACAGAAACCGGTGCCCTGCCTTGGTCTGGCGACCCCACTCACCTGCTCCACCATCCCACCGCAGCCAACACCTGCCATGTTCCGCACTCTGCTGCCTTCTGCCGACACCTGCCATGTTCTGTGTGTGCCCCCTGGTGGTCAGCGCACATCATAGCACCAGTTGTTCAGTTGTTCCACTGTTCATTCTATTTGCATATTAGCCTTTTACTATATAGGACTAGTGGCCCAGTGCACACAATTTGTGCACATTAAAAGGGAATTAATTAGAAGAAATATTTTAATATTGCTATTTGCCCTTTCTCTATAATAGAAGTGTCAGAGATGAAAGAAATTTAGTAAAATGTATATGAAAATCCTCCTCCTGTCAGAGTCTGGGGCATTCTGCGGGACCCAGAGTCAAGTCCCTGCCCACCCATGTGCACCTCAAAATTGCACAAGACCCAGACCCAGCCGGCCCCACCCCCATAGTACAAGATCCAGACCTGGCTGGCCCCACCCCCATAGGGCGAGATCCAGACCCGGCTGGTCCCACCCCCGTCAAGCCCCGCTGGGCGGGGGGCACAGCCTCAGGTCCCCCAGCCCAGTGCCAGGACAGGGGGCGTGCCCTGAAGTCTCCTGTCAAGCCCCCCAGGCAGGGGGCGCAGCCTCAGGTCCCCAGCCCTGGCCAGGCACCATGCAGCCTCAGGTCCCTGCTGATCACTTGTTACGGGAACCCTGCCTCCGCTGTGGGCACAGCCATCTGTGATGGCATGACAGAGTGAGGGTCAATTTGCTTATTATCTCTTTATTATATAGGATTATATAGGATTATATAAGTAGATATACGAGGGAAGGACATAAGAGAAATACAGGGCATAGGGAAAGTTTTTTTTTGTTTTGTTTTTTTTTTTTAATACCCAGGGGAAAATTTCTATAAAGGTAACATTTAGGCAGAGATCTAAATAAAGGTAAAAAATGATGAAATATGTGACTGTTTGGAGCAAGAACATTCATGGTAGTGGCAATAGCAAATGTAAAGCCCAGGGACAGGAATGCTTAGTGTGTTAGAAGAACAGACAAGAGCCTAATGGGGAAAGATCGTAAACAGTTGGTCCTGCATTGAAGACTGGCAGTTCAGCTTAGGATAAACCAATTTGACTCCTACACAGGGCACAGTAATGAACCAGAGATACATGATTTCAAGGATAGATACATGCTAGATCAACCGAAGAACTTGTAGGCATGCATATGAGCATAACCAATGGACACAGACAGTAGCAGGGTGAGGGCATGTGCTGGAGGGTGGGAGCGGCTGGGGAGAGGTCAACGTGGGGAAAGAGAGACTTATGTGATACTTTAAACAATGAAGAATTTAAATAAATAAATAAAAATGAAGACAAGCATATTTTTAATGGAAAGTATAGGGTTTTGTTTTAGCCATGTTATTTTTGAGATATCTATCACACAACAAAGTGAAGTATAAGGATATATAAGTTTGAAATGCAGAGAAAATTTCAGGGCTAAAGATCTAAATTTATTAATTATCATGTTTTAGGTGAGACTGGCTGAGCACATAGAAAATGAGTATATGCAGAAAGAGAAAGAGACCCATAGACTGAGTGGATACAATAGTGGAGGAAAGAAAAGAAGACCTCATACTAAAATTAGTGAAGGACTGATTGGAAGTATAGTCAATTACTGCAATATGAAATCTAGTGAGTTGTAGGACATTAAGATTTTAAAGAAACTGATTTATGTTTGCTATTGGTTTTGTTTTAATGTACAGATAGAACACCTACCTTACTCGCATGTCTTTGTGCCAGCAGGTGTGAGAAAAAAAACACCCATGATTTAATAGGGCTGCATGAAATCACTACCTCCACAGTAACCAGACTATGGGAAATTTTGCCAATGACAAAGAGGAAATTCTAGAGACACAATGTATAATGAATAATAGGCATAACAAAAGAAGAAGAGTAGGTACTCAGCCATGTAAGTATTACAATCTGGGTGATGAGGGATGACATGGAAGCTTTGGATTATTTTTTATTTTTAATTTATTTATTGGTTAAGGTATTCTTCATGTTGACTTATATACCAAGGTCAACAATACTAGGACACAATGGAATTAGTTTTACTGTTCTATAAGGGGAAGAAGTGTATGGGCCAAATGAGATTGTAAGATAGGTGGTCTACCCAGTGGTAAAAAATACTTTGAGCTTTCCTTTCCCCCACTCCAATGTTGGAAGGTATTCAGGTTGGGAGATAAATAATTTGTTTAGCAAAATAATGTTCTTGGTCCCGTCAGTATTCTGCTGAGCATATTGTTGAAGGCAGGGGAAGAATGGTTCTACATAAAGATCCAGAACTCTGAGTACCCCTTCTATCTTGTCATAGTCAGTACTGAACTGGGCATACCTTTTTTCATTGCTACCACGCGTAGAAGGTGAGAAGAATGATCACAAGGGTTAAAGTGGATATAACCATAGTAACACTCATAGAAAACACAAGTGACTTACTGGAGATAAATTAGTAACAAGAAAAAGGCAATTGTAATGTTATTACATGAATCTAACTTCAAAGGCGTAGTGAATTTTTTCATGAGGCTATAAAATATATTCTTAAAGAGACAGTGGATAAAGAAGAAAATTACTCTACTTTTTTTTTAAGTGAAAGATAGTCTCCATAAAAGGTTTATCTCAAAGGAGAGCCAAAATTAGTGATGTAAAAAGATGCAGAGGGCAATCTCTGAAGATGTTAAATTAAAAAAAAAATAATTGAAGTAGAAATTCCAGATATTTTGGTCAACAGGTTTGAGAGAGAGATCAATAATATTGGATTGATGTGTTTGGAGAACATTTAGAAAATTAAGGAGTAAGGAGAGTATAAATTAAAATAATACATCATAAAATAAAATTGTGTCCTTAAATCTACTTAATTATTCACTCCACTTTTAATATTATTACTAAAATACATTCTTAATTAGGTGATTAAATATTCTCATAATTAGTGCCTTTTTGCTGAAATAAGTGCCTTTTAAGCATTATTAATTGAAATAGCTAATGCTAAATACTCAACATTTTGGAAAGTTTTGTTTTAACAATATCTGGAAATAGTTTAACATATGGATGTGTTTGTGCATATGTGTGTATTTAGGCACATTTTTATTGAAAATTATTTGAATACATATTTATTTAGAAATATATGTGAATATTAATACTATTAACTAGTAATTTATCTAGTGTTTATTGCGGTATTTATATTGTATATGCCTAAAAGGCTGAATTAAACTAGGATTTCCTCAAGTAGTTTAATGTGTAAATTAGGGATTTATGAACAGATAAATACACAACTTATATTAAACCATATAAGACAGTGGTTTAGAAAAAATAATTCTGTATATTTGCAGATAAAAAATAAAAACAAAAATGTGTGTATAAATATGATTTATGTGCATAGAATCTAAATTTTAGTGTCCTTTTGACAAGTGATATTATATTAATATATGTTTGCAGCCACATTTAACACCACTCCCCTCTTGTATTTGTTGCATTGCCATACGTTCTTCTTCCTAGTAAAATAACCTCATTTCTCATTTGTATGATCTGCATGGAGATTGGTCCCAATCTCTATGTCATAGGTGTGGAGTTTAGAACCAGGCTAGATAATAATCACTAGTTTCAGGAGGTGATTAATAAATGGTCACAAAAACAAATGTAATCTTCAATATGTCTAACCTGTACAATCTACTAGAGAAGAAATTCTCTTTTTCTTAATGTTACTCACCTTTAGGGTGTGAGTCTTAGGTCACTATGACTATAGTTTCTTTTTTTAGATCCACAGTTGATTATTTATCTAAAAAAAATTCTACTAATACTTTACACCGAAGACTCTCTCTATTTTTAAGAGAAGATCATAATTAATGAATTTATCCTAAGTAGGCACAGGCATTTTATTGACTATATTTCCACTTGACTTGGACTTTGGTTCCAGTATAATATAAAAAATGAATAATTGTCTTATTGACATAATGTTGATTTTTATAAATGTAATTTTAAAATTCTATAAGGAATTAATTATGATAAACATGATGATATTCTGATTAAAATGTTTGCAGACCACACATTTTTGCATTTGTTCAGATGCATACTACTAGACTATAAAGAGAGAATATTTAAATAATATGATTATGTTTAACACAGTTAATATTTCTAATGACCAAAGATGAAACAGAAACAGACTAGTGGGCATAGATGACATGAATAGTTTAATGATTTCCAAGTTGGAAGAAGACAAATACATGATAAACTAGCCCTGCCTGGTGTGGCTCAATTGGTTGGAGCATTGTCCCAAGCACCAAAGGGTCTTGGCTCAATTCCAGGTCAGGGCACATATCCAGGTTGCAGGTTTGATCCCTGGTTGGGGCAACCCAACCAATCAATGTTTCTCTATTATATTGATGTTTCTCTTTCTCCCTCTCCCTTTCTCTATCTCTAAAATCATTTTTTAAAAATAAAATAAATAAGATGATAAACTAGATACAGGCTTTTTATTGAGGCAGGACTTCCCATTTATGAAAAAAAATATTTGAAATAAGTTGATGCACACCTTTTTACAGAACTTTATCTAAAATTGTGCTTAGTGGGAAAAAGTAACACATAGTGCCTTTTGATGAAGAGTTCAGTCAAGCTTCCACCAGGCATGGGTGTGATGGCTATATCTGGAATGTCCCCAGTATCTTTTGGTTGGGAGCCAATAGAAACCAATGAATAACCAAATTCTAAACCACTAAGCAGAATAGAGAGAGCACAAAAATAAAGAGGAAAAATTAAGGAGAAAACCTCACACTTAAAATGATCTCACAAGGCAAAATTTCATACATGTGAAGAAAACTAATATATTATCAGCGATTATTTGTTATAAAGAACTTAACAAAAACATTAGCTGAAAATAAGTTACTGGAAATGAAGTAAAAATAATTGAAGCACCTATAATACAAATTAATATATTGTAAAACTCCAAAGATATAAGTGAAGTAATGATAGTCAATAATTAAAGAAACTGGTAAACAATGATCTGGCACATATTAAACAAAAAATGGCAAATATTTTTTTTAAAGTTCTGGAAATGAAAAATATAGTTATTAAATTTAAATTCCAGGCTGGGAATAGATGAAATTTAGACTTTAGACTTGGTGTAGTCAAATAATCAATAAATTACAAGATTGTACTGAGAAATTCACCTCATAAATAGATGCGTTATTAAGGAAAAATATTAATAAAAGTAATGGCTGCTTCTTTTCCAGAGTTAAAGGTAGACAAATTATTAGATTAATAGTTAATTCCAAGGAGCAAATATTTAAAAATATTCCCGAAAACAAACAAAAAATACTAGACAGGATAATAATATTATCAAGGATAATAATATTTCACTTTAAAAACAAACAATAAGATAGATAATTTACAAAGGAACAATGACTTGAGAGACAGCTAACTTCTTATGAATATCAATAGATCGTAAGAAACACTGGAGAAATGCTGTCAAAATGTTGGGGAAAATAAACAGCTGAAATAGAATCCCATGCACAGGTAAAAGGTAGTCAGACTAATGAAAGTCATAAAAAAATGATGTTTGGTTACTAGAATGTAAATTTTTATGACAGGACAATGTTAGTGTCTTTTAAGAAACAAAATTAATTATTTTAAAAATTTAAACAAATGAGTTGGTAGAGTTAGATAACTCTAAGATCACGTGATGGAAAAAAACATGTTTGAATTAACACATGTACTGATTAATCCAGAGACTTAAAAGTCTATGATTATAACATTGTGAATTCTACTTATAGAACAAGTTCTAAAAGCTTCAATAACAAACTTTAAACACATAGACATGAGAGAAAATTAATTAAAAGAAATATTTTACATACAATAGTAGAGAAGGAGATAGACAAAATAAATAAGTAAAATATTGTGCAGGTTAGATTTCAATGAATGTTACATGGAAAATACCAAAGCTGGAAATTGGAATGAAGAGTATTATGGATGGAAAAACAAAATTTAGATGGAATAGTTACAAAAGGGCTCACTGAGAAGGTGACAATGAATACTAGCTACAAAAGGAAGCCATGAAGCTGTCTTTTATTTTTATCCTCCCAGCTGAAGGCAGTGTCAGGGAAAACCAAATTCCTCCCTTTGCTGGCTGACTGAGCCCTGCCATGAGCTCCTGCTGCTGGGCTGCATCCCTGGCTCCTATGTTTTCGCCTCCCCCTTTTGCTCCACTTGTCCACCTATAGATGTTTCAATGTGCCGGTCTCTCAGGTGTATTTGTAATTTGATCAGGGAATTTTTATTGAGATATGTCTGTTCATATTAAGGGGAGCTCTCACCTGGCTATTTCTCTGATATCCTCAACAGTTATATCTTACGTCTGGTGATATTCTGTTGTCCAGAGTTTAATTTTAAAGGCTAAAATTGAAAATAAAATATGATTGGACATATATAGATTCATCCATAAAATTGTCATTAAAACAATCATTATAAAGATTGTGTCTTTAACAATCTTCTTAGACAAGAGATTTATAGTAATGGCTTTTTTTTTTTCTAATGGTATAAACTGAAATAAAGATAATAGGGAACTCACAAAATTTTAAGAGAATTTTATTGGTAGAAACACCACCAACTTTGATTAAAAGCGATATAAGAAGCACCAAACATTACACACACACACACACACACACACACACACACACACACACACACACACACACGAAAACCAGGCCTTTAGATTTATGAGCTATTCTGAGTAGAAAACGGGTGAAAAAAATGATTGAGCAGCAAACATAGGCAATTTATTATGAAAAAGAAAGAGGAATGCAAAAAGTGGAGCCAAGAGTCATGGAGATTCATTCTCATGCAATTAGATTTATTTCCAATTAAGAAAATAAAAATTAATGCTAAACTTGATTTCAAATTTTGCAATTGGCCTTCTGTACCACTCCCCTCTTTTATAGCCTACCCCCTATTGTATGTTGAGTGGTGAGAAAGAGGCAGATAATTCCCAGCTCTGAAAATCAATACTGTGCAGGAGGAAACACAGCAACGGAGCTGCTTTTACAGCTGGACTTTATTTGGATGAAGAGATCCTAGATCTGGAGTTTGTGCCTCATGCTATAATGTAAGGAGACTTTGTGGGGATTTTGTCAGGTGGGGGAAATTATTTTTATATTATAGGAATGTGACATAGAAATGTGGCAGGTAGTATTTTCCAAAAGGCACTGAAACATTTCTGGTCCGTGTGTTCTTATAGAAACTGTCACTCCTCTATCAGCATGGGGATTCTATTTCCTCTGCACTTGAAACTGAGCAACCTTTCTGCATGCGTTGGCCAATGGATTACAGCACTAGGGATGCTGCCTGACTTCTGATTCCAGGTTATGCAAGCTAACATGACTCTTGCCTGAATCTCTCACTCAGAATGCTTGCAACCCAACATCGTTGTGTAAGAAAAGCCATACCATGTGAAGCTGTTCTTTCCAGTGGCCCCAGCTACACACTGAGATGACAGCCAGCATCAACTTTAAGACATATAAGTGAACAAATCTTCAGATGATTCCAGACTCCAGACTTTGAATGGCACCAGTTCATGGTGAATGAAGCAGAGACTGGCTGTCCTTGCTGAGCACTGGCCAAAATACAAATTGATGAACAAAATGAATGTTGCTTTAAACCATTAAGTTTGGTGATTCCCTATAAGTTAGTAATACATAACCAGAATAATTTGCTTATTGTAAGTGATCATTAAATGTTACTAGTTATTATTAAAGTATAGAAACAGCCCAGCCGGTGTGGCTCAGTGGTTGAGCAATGACCTATGAAGCAGAAGGTCGCAGTTTGATTCCTGGTCAGGACACATGCCCAGGTCGCAGGCTTGATCCCGGGTGTGAGGCAGCCAAACAATGATTTTCTTTCATAATTGATGTTTCTATCTTTCTCTCCCTCTCCTTTCATCTCTCAAATCAATAAAAAATATTTTTAAAAGATAGAATCAGTGTTCTTTTTCGGTACTCTCTCACCTCCAAACAGGTATTTTTAATCCTTATGCTATTAACAATATCACTTTTTCTTACTCAGTATTGTCAACAAACGATTAAGTTCCAATGTGTTCAGGTAGTATATACATAAAACCAAGTCTATTTATCTAGAGACTACTCTTCCCTGGGGTCCAAGGCAGAAATCAATCTATAAATTAATAGCATATTAAACACAACAAAACTGTATACAAATGAACATTTTTTAAAAATCCTCATCCAGGAATATATTTACTGGTTTTAGAGAAAGAGGAAGGGACAGAAATAGAGAAAAATCCATGTGAGAGAGACATCTATCAGTTATCTCTGATATGCACCCTGACCAGGGGATCAAACTTGCAACCTATGTATGTACCCTGACCTGGAATCAAACCTTCAACCTTTTGTTGAACGGATGATGCTCTAGCCAACTGAGTACCTGGCCAGGGCTACCATATTCTTTAGTTCTCAATTTCTTTCTTTTTTAATATATATTTTTATTGATTTCAGAGAGGAAGGGAGAGGGAGAGAGACATAGAAACATCAATGATGAGCGAGAATCATTGATCGGTTTCCTCCTGCATGCCCCCTACCGGGGACTGAGCCCGCAACCCGGGCATATGCCCTGGACTGGAATCAAACCCAGGACCCTTCAGTCCACAATCCAACACTCTATCTGGTGAGCCAAACCAGCTCGGGCAGTGCTCAATTTCAATAGCAAGAAGAAATGAAAAGAAAAAAAAAAAAAGGCAAATATGCACCTGTTACTATGGAGATAGTAAATAGACTCTAAATTTCATGAGGGTGGGGACTCTACATTGTTTAATTGGTGTCCCCAAATTTAAGCACAATGCCCCACACATAAAGACACTCAATAAAGAGGTAATAAAACCTTGGATTTCAGAGCAAAACAAGTGAGCAATAGGCTCAACACTTGAGTGAAAACAATTTTTCCTGAAGAGAAATCTCATTTGAACCTCTCATTTCATAATGAACACTGACGTGTATAGAATAACGTGAACTACCTAAATGTGGGCCATGTTTAGTTTAATTAGTTCAGAGGCATGTTTAGAAAAAACAAAACAAGAAAAAAACGACTCAAATCTTAGCCCTCTTGTTAGTATTTATGTTTAAGGTTCCTACCATATTCAATAGTCTATAAATTAACAGTCTGATTACCTGTACTACATTTTCTTCCTGGCTTCATTTTCATTTAGTTTAAGAGAAAATAGTTGCTATGAGCTTTCTAAACAAAATCATTTCTTAAGTTTTGAAGTTTTAAAAGCATTGCACTAGCATTGCAATTACTTTGGATAAATTCTAGCAATCAACATAGGACCCCTTCTGAGATATGTATTTTACTGTTTTCTCCTGCTTTTAAATTCTCTCACTTCTACTCTCCCTTCCACATTTTACAATTGTTTGCACATTCTAAAGGTCTGTGATGCCTAAATGCTCCTGGGAACTCACATTTCTGATTACTTTTTTACTGCATGAATAAAGTTCCTATGCTTTCTGGTCAAATGGTGAATTGATTTCCCATTCTGCTTGGTATGAATAAAGCACAGTCAATCCCTTCTCATCATTAGTGATATTTGTCCATTTTCTGCTAGACTCTTTCTCTGTGGATTCTCTTGTCCTCAGATACACATTTCTTTCTATCTAATTCAAAAAAATTGTTGGGGATTAGTTGAGAATTACACTAGTTAAAATGTTTGTGTGTTTGTTTGTTTGTTTTTGCTGTAACTGTGCTGCACTTAAATCATTTACAAAATTTAAATAGCTTTTTGAAAGCGAGACACTGTTTTAAGTTGTTTTGTTTTTTTTTTTTTCACCAATTAATGCCTCATGTGAATACTGTATTTCTTTACAGCCTGTGATAATGAAATAAAAGAGAGCTCTTCCCAAGCATTGGCTCAGGACTCTAAATACCTGCTTGTTGCTTTAGCTGGTTTGGCTCAGTGGATAGAGTGCTGGCCTGTGGACTAAAGGGTCCCGGGTTTGATTCTACTCAAGGGCACATACCAGGGTTGCAGGCTTGATCCCCAGTAGGGGGTGTGCAGGAGGCAGCTGATCAATGATTCTCTCTCATTGTTGATGTTTCTAACTCTCTCTCCCTCTCATTTCTTCTCTGAAATCAATAAAAACATATTTTTTAAAAATAAATAAATACCTGCTTGTTTTTGCTCTATACTTTTCTTTCTCCCAGATCAGTATCGTTTTCTTTTCCTTCTCACTATGAGTAATGACAGAACATCACATGTTCCTTGTTGAAAGTTGGACAAGTGAACAAGCTTACTCTCCTTCTTTCAGGTAATTGTCATATCAGTGTGTGATTATTTTTCCGATTGCCTTATATTTCAAGAAGCTTTCATCCTTTCATTTGTTATATACTTCTCTATTTTAAATGACACTTATTTTCTGCAGCTCAAAAGATTGACAGATGGGGGGCTGGGTGAAAAAAGGTGAGGGGATTAAACAAAAATTGAAAAAAAAAAAAGATTAAAAAAAATATTGACCATTGAGTTAGCCAAAGGTTGGGGAGTTGAAATGCCATAGACAAAATAATTCTACCTTTGAAAAGTAACAACCATGAGAGAGACTATTTGGGATACATTACTTTACCAGGAAATATATTTATTGGAACTGATTTGTTTATCCTGTTTTTTATTGGTGAGTAGATTTTTTTCATTTATTATTTTTTTAACCTTTTAAAAATTTAACTTTAGAGGGAGAGAAAGACATTAGTTTGTTGTTCTATCTATCCAAGCATTCATTGCTTGATTCTTGTATGTGCTGTGATTGGGAATCGAACCCACAACTTTGGCTTATGGGATGAAACTATCCAAATGAGCCACCCTGCCAGAGCCTTGGTTTATTTTTAGTTGTGGGCATATATCCTATACACAGAGTGATAGAAACCTACAATCTTCAGTGTCACAAGCACTAGATCGAAACACTTTGATTCAATATGCTAGTATTTCACAAATTATATTCAGATATATTACTAGTGGTCCATGGAATAGTAATAAATGTTCATTATTTTGAAAATGAGATTTCTTGTTTACATTTGTTTGAAAAATGGTGGATTAAAATAAGCAGGGCTTTATTTCTCTGTGCATTTCTGAGAGCCAGTACTTGTAGTGATTCTCTAAACATTTTTCATAGACTTCATAAAACATTGTTCATAGATCATCTCATGAGATTAGTATTTTGTGGAATATAGATCAATGGAAGAATGTGTGAACAGATACTTATGTCAAATGAAATTTATGTTAATAATTTTTTAAAAAGCATTTATTTTTATTTGACAGAGTAAAAGATATAAAGTAGATCCTTGAGGTGATATTTGATATCTTAGATAACTCAATATTTGTCTGCATGTCTTTTTGACCATGCATGTTTCAATTGAATTGTTCCATATTAAAAATAATACGTTATAGCCTTAATATATTTGTTATATTTACCAAACATTCCTCATTGTTCTGGAATTAAGTAGTTTTATTTTTCCCCCTTTCCTAGATGCGGTAATTTTTGGCCACCTACAATGTGCCTAGACTCATATCAGTGGCCTTTTATTGAACTCTGGGCTTCTGGTCGATAGAAATGTCTCCTAACACAATCAGGTTCTCTCCCAATACCTCCCTTGTAACTCTGGCCCAGCAGGTCAGAAAACTCTCTAAGTCTGTCATGCAGAGCAGCAACTCAGACACCAGTGCTGCTCCTTCTCTCTCCATAAATGCTTTACCTACTGAGAACATACCAGACACCCACCACCCCTCCTTTTACAGCTGTGTCTGTACTTCACACGCTTATCTCTATCTCTAATTGTTCAGAATATATTTTCGTTCATGTTACCCTTCAAATGAGACTTCTAAGAAGTTTTCCTAATGTTTCAAACTAAAATTGATTAATTACAGGTCTTTAGATTTCATTTATATCTCCTTAACTCCATTATCTGTTGCTAGTAAACAAGAAATATACCTGTGTGTGTGTATGTGTGTGTGTGTGAGTGTGTGTGTGTGTGTGCGTGCATATGTGTGTTGATGTCTATTCCTTCACTTCATCTAACAAGTATAGAAATTCAGGAAATACTTTCTGACCTGACCTAATTTCATACAATAATATTTTCATTCTTTTTTTTTTTCCATTGGAAGATACAGTGTAATTGACATCTCTGCTGTTAAGGTCATTTATTTTGTTTGTTTCTTTCATAGGAAACTTCAAGCCTTTTTTATTTACTCAATATGACAACAAAAGAAAAAATATGAGTAGTTTTCATTAACAAATGATTGCAAAGTGCTTTTTAAGTATAAAGTGCTCTAGTATGTGCTGTAAAATAATACTCAGTATAACTGAAGTGTGGCACAATCATCCAGTGCAATACGAAACAAAATGCTATTAGGGTTTAAGACCCCAACTCCTTCAAGTTCCAAAAACACTTTTTCTGTAAATATCACATGCATATTTAATTATTTTTGTAGCTTCTAAGTAACACATTTTTACAATTATTCCATATATATATATATATATATATATATATATATATTTGGTTGTTCAAGTTATGCTCTCTCCAATGTGAGTTATCATTTTAGAAATACACATGTGTTATAACAAAATTCGTTCTTTAATACTTAAAAGACTTTCATTTCTTTTCTAGAAAATAAACATAACTCAAATTACCTAATTATATGAATATTAGTGATCCAGTGTATGAAATTCGTGCACGGGGGTGGGGGTCAGTGTGCCAGCCTGCACCCTCTCCAATCTGGGACCCTTAGAAGGATGTCCTACAGCTGGTTTACAGGGATCAAGCCTAAACTGGCAGTTGGACATCCCTCTCACAATCCAGGACTGCTGGCTCCTAACTACTCACCGGCCTGCCTGCCTGCCTGATTCCCCTAACCACTCTGCCTGCCAGCCTGCTCGCCCCCAACTGCCCCCCACCGCCGGCCTGCTTGCCCCCAAATGCCCCCCCTCCAGCCTGATCACCCCAATTGCTTCCCCTGCTGGCCTGCTCGCCCTCACCTTCCCTCCCCACTGGCCTGCTCACCCCAAACTGCCCCCCTGCTGGCCTGCTCACTCCAAACTGCCCCCACTCCACTGTTCTGATCACCTCCAACTGACGCCCACTGATGGCTTGCTCACCCCCAACTGGCCCCCCTGCTGGGCTGCTTACCCTCAATGGCCCCTGCCATCCCATCCTGGCCTGATCACCTCCCAGTGACCGAAGGTCCCAGCCCCTCCTTTTTTTCTTTTTCTTTTTCAGCATCTCCTTGAGCAGAAGCTAGGGCTGGCTGGAAGCAATTATCTAGGATTTATTTATCTTCTATAATTGAAACTGTGTAGCCCTGAGCGGAGGCCAGGGCAGGCCAGGGCAGGCGGGAAGCTTGGCTTCCTCCATCGCCGGGGCAACCCGAGCCTACTGCTTGCTCCAGCTCCATGGCCAGCCACCATCTTTGTTTGGTTAATTTGCATACTCACTCCTGATTGGCTGGTGGGTGTAGCTTGAGGGCATTGCGGAGTAATGTTTAATTTGCATGTTTCTCTTTTATTAGCGTAGATGTGACTAGATTTTAAAATTTATATTGTTTTAATTTTATAACTCATTTTTATGTAAAATACTAAAGGCTTGATGCATGAAATTCGTGCATAAAGTGGGAGGGGGGTCCCTCAGCCTGGCCTGTGCCCTCTCGCTCCTAACTGCCCACCTGCTCACTCCTAACTGCCCTCCTGCTCGCTCCTTACCACTTGGCTCACCGCTCCTTAGTGCAGCTGCGGAGGCAGGAGAGGCTCCTGCCACTACCACTGTGCTCACCAACATGAGCCCAGTTTCTGGCTGAGTGGCGCTCTCACTATGGGAGCACACTGACCACCAGGGGAAGCTCCTGCATTGAGCATCTGCCCCCTGATGGTCAATGCACATAATAGCAACCAGTTTTTCTGGTCATTCCAATCGTTTCTCTGCAATGGTTGCTGGGCTTTTATAAATAGATGATAGATGATAGATGGATAGATAGATAGATAGATAGATAGATAGATAGATAGATATGTATATATCTTATATAATAAAGAGGTAATATGCAAACTGACGCTCATACCATAACACCATCACAAGATGGCAGTGCACACAGTGGACGCTGGGTTCCCGTAACACAAGGTGGCTGCACCCACAGCGGAGGCTGGGTTCTCATAACAAAAGATGGCTGTGCCCACAGCGGAGGTGGGGTTCCCATAAAGAGCTGTAAAGAGCAATCAGCAGGGACCTGGGCTAGGGCGGGTGACCTTAGGTTGCAACCCCCACCTATTGGGGCTTGATGGTGGTGGGGCCAGCCGGGTCTGGATCTTGCCTTATGGGGGTGGGGATGGCTGGGTCTGGGTCTCACGTGATTTCGAAGTGCACACGGGTGGGTGGGGACTTGAATCTGGGTCACATGGCGTGCCCCAGACTCTGACAGGTGGGAGATTTTCATATACATTTTACTAATTTTCTTTCATCTCTGACACTTATATTATAGAGAAAGGGCAAATAGCAATATTAAAATATTTCTTCTAATTAATTCCCTTTTATTGTGCACAAATTTTGTGCACCGGGCCACTAGCCTATAGATAAATAGATAGGTATAGATAGAGATAGATAGATGGAGATGTAGAGATAGAGATAAATTCCTATGTTTATATTATTAAATCTGAGGCTATTTTAAAATATTTACATTGCTTTTTTTAGAGAGAGGGGGAGGGAGAGAGAGAGAAAGAAACATCAATGTAAGAAGGAAATATCTATTGGCTGCCTCCTGGATGCCCCCTACAGGGTGGGGGTCAAGCCCACAACCCAGGCATGAGTCCTTACCAGGAAATAATCAGCAACCATTGGTGTACAGGATCATGCCTAACCACCTGAGCCGTATAGGCCAGTGCAAATCTAAATCTATTTTTAAAAATAAACAAATAATCCTCAAAATGAAATTTACAAATATCCTAAAGAAAAAATGTACTCTGAAACATTTTCTTAAGGTCCTCAGTGTAGAAAAGTATTCTAATGGGAAATCAAATGTGAAATTTTTGTTTTTAAATGGTTAGGGGCATTTGTTAGAAACAAATGTTTACTGAGTTAATGAAAGAATATTTGAATTTTATAATGAACATTATTCTTATTTTCACACAGAACTATTTTTTAATTTTAGTTAATTATAAGATATCATGTAAAATTTATTGAAAATACTTTGAATAGGATTAGTGACTAGCCCCTAAATTATGTTGCTAAGTAGGGCTGATTATCAAATTGCATACATTCAAAACTCAATTTATAGAATATTTTAAGTAAAAGAAGCTCTAGGGCTCATCATCTGTTTCCATATTTCATCTGAAGGAGAATCCTTCCTAAGGTATCACTGACAATCACTGCTTGAACATTTCCAAAGTTGAAATCTCTGTTTTGTTGTGTTTATTGTATTTTCCTAGTTTATGATTCTTGCACATTTTAGTGATTTTTTAACCTCCTTATAATGCCTGCTCTTATTTTCCTTACTGAAAATATAATAAAGCACAAAGTCAAACCATTTTTTCACATAAAGATTTTTAAATATAGAGCTCCTAAATTAGCAAATAAAAACAGAAGATCCATTTAATTATGAACTTCAGATAAAAAAACAAATAAATTTACTATAAGTATGTCCCATATATTTCACCCATGCAGTGTTGGGAATATTATAGTCCAAAATTATTCATTATTTTTTCTAAAATTCAAATTTAATGTAAAATTCTGTATTTTACCTTGCAAAGTAATTCAAAGACAGTTTCCTATTCTAGCATCTTTCTATAGCTTAAGGTTTAACCTAAATATATAAAATCTTGATAAACAGCAGCTTTAGGTTTTTCAGGACTCATAATCATGCTGGAAATGTTGCATTTATGCCACATGAAACTACCATGATCATCAGGTATAGTTCAAAGCAAAAATAATGTTGGGATTATGACCTTCCTTAATTCTCATAGTCTGAATCATTGTTTCTTTTTGTTTGCTTCTTTAAATTTTTCTATAAACACCATATTGCTGATATATTTTGTTTCAGTGTCAACTGAAACCATTAATACTACCTATACTCCAAGGTATCATGCCATCACGCTAAATACATGTCATGGATTTCAAACCTAAATTCATCATGATCTACTTAGCCTTTAACTTGAATTCAAACCAAATAATTTTAGATGGTGAAATTTTCCATTACTGAAAGTGTTCTCTGCTTTTCCAAGGTTTCATAATGACTACCTTTGTGTAGTGCACTACACTTTTTATCTTTTAAAATATGATTAATTTAAAATACATTTTTTCAAGTAATTCATTTTTCAATGATTTATCACATTCATTTTGCGATATTCATGTTTTATCAGTATAAACTGGTAAATAAAGCTAAAATATTATTTTATGATCATATTCATACTATTTCTTTGTAGTTTTCATTTTCAATAAGATATTTGGAACCAAGTTTATATTTCCTGAAAATTATTTTGCATAAGAATGGATCCACTTTATAATGCACAAATATTGAGAAAACACTTCTTTAATGCTCCTTTCAGATTTCTTATGATCCACAAATCAGCTACTTTTGGCAACTTATAGAAAAAACGTATACTCTAGGCCACAAACTATAGGTATATAAATATATTTTAATATATAAATTACCTATAATTGGCATTTAGGTAATATTTACTGAAATATTGATAGGAGGATGAATACATACCCACAAGGTTTCTTGTGCTTTTGTTGGACAACTTGTGCTTAGCATATATTTTATAGCTTGAAAACCATTAATTCTAGAATTATGAACAAGCTATTAAAAGGGCCCAATTCAGCCCTAGTCAATCTGGTTCAGTGGATAGAGTGTTAGCCTGAGGACTGAAGGGTCCTGGGTTCGATTCTGGTCAAGGACACTTCCTGGGTTGCAGGCTCCTCCCTGGCTCGGGCCCTGGTTGGGACATCAGCAGGAGGCAACAAATCGATGTGTTTTTCTCACATCAATGTTTCTCTCAGTCTTTCCCTCTCTCTTCCACTCTCCCTAAAAATGAGTGGAAAAATATCCTCTGGTGAGGATTAAAAAAAGGGGGGGCCTAATTCAGACCTTCCTACACTATGTAAATTTCTGATGATAAATTAAAATTGTATTTTAATTTTATTAAAACTCCATTTTAAAAAATATATTTATCTGACATGGAAATCTAATCAAAGTTTCAACTACATACCAGTTTAAATACTTGTAGGATTGAAAAACAGAAATGAGCCATTTTGAATACCTCTGTGAATAATTTGTTAGGCAGCAATTTCAAAGCTTTCACAGCTTCAATATAAATTTAAAATGAATTTTGGTAAACATATTGAGGTTATGTGAAAGTTAATGCATTTTTAAATAGATAACCCTACCTTCCTGAATAGAACATCAATTGCTTGAAAGCAGGATGAGAAATAAGTTTTAGATTTTACTTCCTGATAGTTCCAAAATATCACAAATTACTATATTTTAAGAGATACAAAAATAGACCAAGGTTATAATTTTCTTGGAACTTATACATTATCTAATAATTCAAAGTTTAATACTCATGCCTGGCCAGTGTGATTCAGTGGTTGAGCATCGACCCATGCACCAAGAGGTCAACCATTGGATTCCTGGTCAGAGCACATGCCTGGATTGCAGGCTCCATCTCTGGCAGGAGACGTGCAGGAAGCTGCAGATTGATGTTGATGTTTCTCTCATTGATGTTTCTATCTCTCTCTCTCTCTCTCTCCCCCCCTTATACTCTCTCTTTCTAAAAGAAAAAAAAAATATATATATATATTATTATTTTTTTAAATACTCCCTTATTTGGATATATATAAGAATCAATTTTGAAAGTTCTATCTTGACTCAATTTATAACCCAAATTCTCAATGTAGAAAATAAAACTTTAAATAATATATCCTATCATTAAATTCTAATATTGACTTTTGTGTAATCATCTTTGAACATATCAACTTACCATTCTCAGTTGTGAAAAAAATTACAACAGAAGGAGTAAACAGGCAAAAAAAAAAGACTTTATTAAAAACTATTGCAATAGGGGAGAGAGACTGACTTCAACTCTGAAAAAAAAAAGGTGATGTGGGCAGGGGAGGTGAGATTTTTAGCACTGGGGTGAGCTAGTGCAAAAGTATTGAAGGTTGAGGTTAGGGGAGGTTGATGAATATGATTAGGTCATCTGTGTTTGCTAATTGTGGTTTATTAAGTTAGATGCCTACCCTCATATGGAGCCTCAGAGAGCTGGGCACTAATATCTCCTTCAATGATTACATTTGAAAGCAATGGTTCCAGGTCCTTGAGAAAGACATTCATGGATTGTAAAACTGGCAAAAGGCTGGGAGAAGATTTATATCTAAAGGGAGCAGAAAAATAATTTGTAGTTACAATTTTCTAAAGTAAATAATCTAAGTTGTCAGGGGTTGAAGTCAGGAAGAAACCTGTGTAAAATTTAATCAAGATGAGCGGAAGGATAAGGCCATCTTCATCACATTTTAAAAAATGCAACTCATAACAGTCTACTCCTGTGAACTCTCAGCTGGTGTTTGACATGACAGATATGAATTTTGCTTGTATATGTGAGACATGAAAAATATATTAGGTATAGGATGAACCAAAGGTGACTGTTTAACAAAAGATCTTCAGTTTTTGCTAATTAAGCAGTAACATTTTTACTATTATACTTTAATGGCCAATAGAAGATTTATTTCATTAAGATAGCACCAAAAGAGTATATGCATTTTTAATAGCTTATGACATATTTAATAGTGTTCCTCATAAGACTACTATGACATCCTTGAAATATATAGACACTTCTTATAGTCCTATGCTGTAAGATTGCTACAACCTATTTTGGCTACCCAGACACTAGATTTCCAAGTTCTAGTAATTTTAATTTCAGCTATATAAAAAAAGGTAATATAAGGATCAACTGCCAGAAAATAGTATTAGCATATTTTTTAATTTGATGAGGATATTATTATAATTTTGGACATTACTATGGGTTATTTTTCATATCATATTTCACATTGATAAGAGTTGGGTACTTTATTAGTTGAGTAGTAATATCTAAAACTTAATGTTAGTGCTTAATACTGACATTATCTCTTTGACATAAGTTTATCCACATTTTACAAAAGAGGAAAGTTAGGCAGAGTGATTAGTAATAATTATGATTTGCCCAAGGTTTCACACTCTGTATGCTACATAAGAGATTGAAGGATGATTGATACTAAGTTGCCTATCAAATGTCGAAGGCATCACTTAAAGAGACTGAGGATCACCATTAAAAATGTCTCACTGCCTTCTATGAGGAATTTCTTTGCTGTTATTTCTAAATATCTTGGTCATGATCTTTTCCTATCTGGAGTTCCTTTGAAAATGTACCCTTTTTCTACATTCTGTACTTGGTTGTTCCTGTTAGTCAGGATCCAGCTCTGGGTTCTTGGCCATGTATTTATGATACTATTCAAGTTTGTGTTCTAGTTTCTATTGCATTTCCTGTTTTATTTCTGAATGTTCCTCCTATCTTTACTTTTTTATTATTATTATTTGTATAATTCTCACTAAACAATAATGCTCAAATTATTGTTCTTTTACACCCAGAAGTGTTCTCTTGACCTTTGCTATCTTTGCTTTCTAACTCACTTCTAAAATATATCAGCTGACCTGATGGAGACTTTTATAGATCTTCTACTTGTCTCCCTATGACACTTCCACATTCCATGGATATTACTGATTTTTCTATCTTCCCCACCAATGGAGGCTTCATTGTACTACTGCCAGTGCTTGTCGTAGCATACCTCACTGTAAATACTAAATGAGTACTCACTGAATGAATTAAGACAACAATTATTCTGAAGAATCAGGAAAAGAGGGAAATAAATTTAACATGGGGAGAAATATTGGGATTTATTAGAAACACTAAAGCACTGCCTTTACCTTCAAGCTATGTTGTGCCCAGCTGAGGACATAGACAAGCACACACTCTCAATCAAGTGTGACACGTAGTTGCCTATAGTGTTTCATGAAATTGTTAAGGACGTGTGTCTCATAAAAGCCTAAAGACTAAGGGAAGCTTCTTGAATAAGCATCCTGATAGTTTAGAACTGATTAGGGAATGCAGTTAAAGCTGCTAAAAGTCATGAAATATGAGTGTTTCAAGGAGAAAAAATAGTATATGCAAATGTTTAGAATAGGATGCAATGACACTTTCTAGGGAATTGGAAATAATTCAACATGGACAAGAATGGCAAGACAAGGGATTGAGAAATACAATAGGAGTGAGATCATTAAGAAGTATGTGTTAGGTAATAACCCTCAGTAATTTGAGGTCTTTTTATTTTTTTCCTTAATATAATAGGTAACCATAAATATTTTAAGCAGAGATGCTCCAAGACTGGGTTTTCATTTTAGAAAGGATATTCTCACTATAGCATGATAAATACACTGGAAAGATCCAAATTTGAAAGGTCACCCCCTCAAAAATATTGCCATCTATATACACTGAGTGGCCAGATTATTATGACCACCCCATCAGTACTTCTTTGGGACACCTTTTGCCTTCAATACTGTGGCGATTCTTCTTGGCATTGACTCCACAAGATGTTGAAAGGTGATGTAAGGAATCTGACACCATGCCTGATGAATAGCACTGTCTAGTTCTGTGAGATTTGATGGTTGTGGAACCAGCTGCCTGCTGGCTCTTTTAACTTCGTCCCACAAATGCTCAATTGGATTGAGATCTGGTGATTGTGGGGGCCACCTAAGCAAGGTAAAGTCTCCCTCATGTTCTTGAAACCACTCCTGCACAATACGAGCACCGTGGCATGGCGCACTGTCTTGTTAGAAGAAGCCATCTCCATTGGGATACGCCATCAACATGATAGGATGAACTTGATCAGCAACGATACTTAGGTATGTTGTGCTATTCAGACGTTGTTCCACATGAATTAAAGGACCCAAATCATGCCAGGAAAACATGCCCCAAACCATAACACTGCCCCCACCAAATTGAAGGGTTGTACTCATGCATGTGGGGTGCATGCTTTCATGCTGTTTCTGCGAAATTCTCCCTCTGCCATCTGCATGATGCAACTGGAAACATGATTCATCAGACCACATGACTTTTTTTCCAGTGCTCTACTGTCCAATCCTTGTGTTCCTGTGCGAATTGGAGACATTTTATCTTGGTAACTGCAGACAGCAAAGTTGTTCGAACAGGCCTTTGGCTTCCATATCCCATATGATGCAGTGTAATGCTAATTTGCCTACAAATGTCAGGTGGTCATAATAATCTGGCCACTCAGTGTATATAAAAGCCTAAGCGACCGTTGCAACCAAAACAACTGAACGGACGACCGAACAGACTGCATGGGGCAACCAGGCTGGCAGGGGGGTTAGTGAGGAATGACCAAACAACTGAGCAGTGGGCTGCATGGGGTGACCAGGCTGGCAGAGGGGTTAGTGAGGGACGACCAAATGACTGAACAGAGGGCTGCGTGGGGCGACCAGGCTGGCAGCGGGGTTAGTGAGGGACGACCAAATGACTGAACAGCAGGCTGCGTGGGGTGACCAGACGAGCAGGGAGTCAGTGAGGGGTGACCAGGCCAGTAAAGGGGGGGGGGCAAGTGAGAGGCAACCAGGTTGGCAGTGGGGGCAGTTTAGGATTGGGCCTAAACTGGTAGTTGGACATCCCCTGAGGGGTCCTGGATTGGAAAGGGTGCAGGCTGGGCTGAGGGGACCGCCCCCCCATGCATGAATTTTGTGCACCGGGCCTTTAGTAATGTATAATAAAAATGGTGATCTTCTGAAATGGGAGAATAATGATACAAATGAAATATATTGTTTTGAGGTTTTATTGATTCAGTATTTGGTAATTGGATGAGAGAGGAGTCAAGGATGAATGGCATATTTCTGCCTTGGGAATTGGATAGACAGTTGTTTTGCCATGATAAGACAGGAGTATTGAGGTTGGGGAAGGTGGATGTGAAAAATGATGCATTCAGTTTCATCAATTCTGAGTTTTAGGTGTTTAAGAGATATCCCATAGTTTTATAAAAAGAATTCATGACTTATGGAGCATTCTGATATGTAAGTACTTATCAGTAAGCCACAAGTTATAAATAATATGTAAAGTTATCAGAATGTTAGAGTAAAATCTAATGAACACCAATAATTAACTGACAAGTGAAGAAAGAGACAGAGAAAGAATATGAGTTACTGTAGGCCAGAGGTTCTCAACCATGGCAATATTGGCACTATTGTGCTCCATGGGCTATTTGTCAATGTCTGGAGTTATTTTCAGTGTCATGATAAAAAATAACTGAGGCAAGGGGCATAGGTGAAGTGTGCTACTGGCATCTATTCAGTAGAGCCCAAGGATGAGCCAAAATTGCTTAAGTTCTTAAATCCTACCACAGAAAATTAAAAAAATAATAATAATAATGTAATATTTGAAAGCCAAGTAAAGATGCCATTTGAAGGAAGAAAGAGGACAGATGTAGATAGAATTTCTCTTAAAAAGGATCCATTGAGAAAATTATTTTAATGAATGAGGGTTTCAGATGGCAGGTGACTGAGATGTAAGGGGATTGGTGGAAAGTGAAAGATGGCTTTCCTGGAATCCTGAAAGAATAAGTGAATGGGGAGATGGTAGAGAATGAAAAAAAAAAGGTGCAATATTGCAATAAAGGAGTTAAATAGCAAGGATTTTCAAAAGAAAATTCTGGGGGGCTTAAAATGCTTACATAATAATATATATGAGGTATGAGACAGGAAAAAATAAAAACAAGATGCATAGTCAAAGGAACAGCAAAAAAGGAGCCAAAAGATAGAAAGAAGTAGAAAATGAATAATGAATAAAGCAATGGAATGAGGTGGGATCAAACCTACAAGATTAGAGAAATATAATTCCCATTGAGGAAAGGAGGAAAAGAACAATTATGAATTCAACTACTGTGTAAAATTGTGATAATTAATACAGATTTTGTCTTTGTGAATTTGGAGGTAGTGCCATCTACTGAAAATGGGGAAGGGTGGTGAAATGGGAGGTTTGATTATAGCAGAGTGGATTTACAATATCCATCCTGGACAATGGGGAAGGAATCTGACCAGGAAAGCACACAAAATTATACCTAATAACTATGGATGAAGTTGTCAAAGAAAAATAAAATTAAATTCTGAGGGTTGAGTCTGTTTCACATCTTTAACTTGTAATAACTACTAAAACCATCTATGCTTTATATATTTTATCTTTATAAATCCTTTACCTCCCCCCCATACTCAACTGGTCTCATTCATACATTTTTCTTTTTATTGTAAGCCATTCTTTTTTACCTGGCACTGGTGAATATTAGTGTTGGGAAGGGAGGACTAGAACAGTGCAATAAACTATTTCCATGAATATGTAATTAAAAATCATACTTTAGTGCTGAATCTCTGACAGCAGTTAAATGTTTGCTATCCTCATAAATTTTCATTAATATTTCTGCTGAATTTCAATATAAAACAATCATCCTATTTCATTTAGACAATCCACATTTTGAATGCACCTAAAGATTAGAAGCTTCTGAGCAAGAGTTTAACATGAGTTCTCCTTATCTGAAAATACTGTTAGAAATGTTATTTGGATTACAAGGAGAGCTTTCATTTTTGGAGCCCATGGCAGTTTGTGTTGTAAATATGCACATATCTTTGCCTCAGCAAGACTCTTCTAAGTACATTTCATGGTACTTTTCATATGCACTGGATTTGATTTGTTTTAGGGCGTAATATAAATTCTCAGCTGTGATACAAGATAAATGAAACACTTTTTTAAATTTTATTTTATTGTTTAAAGTATTACAAATAGTAGTATATATGTCTCCCTTTTTCCCCATTGACCTTCCCCTGGCATCCCCTACCCCCTGGCACATGCCCACCCCCCATCCCCCAGTGTCTTGCATCCATTGGTTATGCTTATATGCATGCATATAAGTCCTTCGGTTGATCTCTTACCTCCCCCCACCCCAACTGTCCCCAGCCTTCCCACTGTAGTTTGACAGTCTGTTCAATGCTTCTTTGCCTCTGAATTTATTTTTATTCATCAGTTTATAATGTTTTTTATATTTCACAAATGAGTGAGATCGTGTGGTATTTTTCTTTCACTGACTGGTTTATTTCACTTAGCATAATGCTCTTCAGTTCCATCAATGCTGTTGCGAATGGTAAGAATTCTTTTTTTTTTTTTTTTTTTTACAGCAGGGTAGTATTCCATTATGTAGATGTACCACAATTTATTAATCCACTCATCTGCTCAAGCCATTATGATCAATTAATATTTGACAAAGGAGGCAAGAGCATTCAATGGAGTCAAGACAATCTCTCCAATAAATGGTGTTGGGAAATTTGGTCAAATACTTGCAAAAACATGAAACTAGACCACCAACTTACACCATACACAAAAATTGGTGGTCTAGTTTCATGTTAAAATGGATAAAGGACTTAAATGTAAGATGGGAAGCCATAAAAATCTTAGAAGAAGCCATAGGCACCAAAATAGCAGACATTTGTCATAGCAATATCTTTACAGATACAGCTCCTAGAACAATGGTAACTAAGGAGAAAATAAACAATTGGGACTACATCAAAATAAAAAGCTTCTGCACAGCAAAAGAAACCATCAACAAAACAACAAGAAAGCCCACTGCATGGGAGAACAGATTTGCCAATGTTATCTCCGATAAGGGTTTAATCTCCAAAATTTACAGAGAACTCATACAACTTAACAAAAGGAAGATAAACAACCCAATCAAAAAATGGGCAAAGGACCTAAGTAGACATTTTTCAAAAGAGGACATTCAGAAAGCCAAGAGACATATGAAAACATGCTCAAAGTCACTAATTATCCAAGAGATGCAAATCAAAACAACAATGAGGTACCATCTTACACATGTCAGAATGGCAATCATCAACAAATTGACAAACGACAAGTGCTGGTGAGGATGCAGAGAAAAAGGAACCCTCGTGCACTGCTGGTGGGAATGCAGACTGGTGCAGCCACTGTGGAAAACAGTATGGCACTTCCTCAAAAAATTAAAAATGGAACTCCCATTTGACCCAGAGATCCCACTTCTAGAAATATATCCCAAGAAAACAGAAACACCAATCAGAAAGGATATATGCACCCCTATGTTCATCACAGCACAATTTACAATAGCTAAGATTTGGAAACAGCCTAAGGGCCCATCAGCAGATAAAGGAAATACTTTTTAAGAAATCTGTGTTGGTTATGCTGCTATGTGCATCACTGAGCCTCATGATTTATTAACTGCCTAAATAATCCCTTATCATTTTTGTTTGTTTTTATACAAAATTATTCATCAGGTACTCAGCACTGTATCTACCTTTCTTTGCAGTGTCTCTTAGTTTGTGCATTTGCCCTCAGTTACTTTTGTGAATTCTTTTGGACGATAATAATAGCATTTCACATTCCATACCACTAGCTACACTACATGCCACAGAATACAAATGTGTATAAGGTGGTGGTTTCATTATCTTTGGGTCAGTAGAATTTCAAGAGCTTTAAAATTACCTCTATCAGTGATGCAAGTGTCAACTTAGTTTTAATAAATCTTTAGGAGCAACTACAAGTTACTTCTAGGACATTTTCCTATTTCTAGAAATACATCACTTGGCTGCCCAATCTACTATCAATGTCTCGCTAAAGAATATACACTATTAATGCAATGCTATATTTCTGCTTTTTGATAACTTAAAAATATCATTAACCAAAAGTTTCCCCTGAGTCAATCCACAGTTAAACTACTTATACAGAATTAAACAAAGAGAATATAATACAAGCCAGACAGGACTATACAAATGTATTTGTCATAATAACACATTTATGAAATGGTAGGATTGCAGTGCCTGTTGTTAAAATTACTTTACTAAATATGGGCACATTGAAAATCCAGGCATTTGGCAAGGTGACTTTTTTAGAATAAATTAGAGTTGACAAGTAGTGAATTCAGCCAACTAATACATATAGTCTACAATTTCTTAGAATATACGGGCAAATTCAGATGTTTTCCTTTTAATTTCCAATAAATTTGACCATATGTTCCATTTGCAGAAAAGCTAAATAATTGGGGTTTGCTTTTACTTTTCTTTCTCCTGAACTACTGCCATTATTTAAAGTTGATGACATTCTTTTAGAATGAACTGTGCCCCATTCTCGAAAGATAATGAGATCTTTCAAAGACAAAATAGCTGTGTATTAGAAAGTAAACAGTTTTTGAAAAAGTCATAAGCACCACGGGATCCCCATCTCAACCCATATAATATCTACCATGTGACCTCTCTCAATTGCATAGCAGTTTATATTAAGTTTGTCCTGATATTTTCAGTCTGAAAAGAGGCTCAGCATGGAGTGGGCAAAGTACAGTCAAAGGAAAGGTGAAGTGAATTCAGCTTATTAATATTATACTAGAGGCCCGGTGCATGACATTCATGCATGGGGGTGGTGTCCCTCAGCCCAGCCTGCACCCTCTCCAATCTGGGACCCTTTTGGGGATGTCCAACCACCAATTTAGGCCGATCCTTCCAAAACGATCGGGCCTAAACGGGCGGTCGGATATCCCTCTCACAATCCAGGACTGCTGGCTCCCAACTGCTCACCTGCCTCTGCATGATTGCCCCTAACCACTTCTGCCTGCCAGCCTGATCACCCCCTAACCACTCCACTACCAGCCTGATCGACGACTAACTGCTCCCTGGCCAGACCGATTGCCCCTAATTGCCCTCCCCTGACAGTCTGGTCGCCCCTAACTGTCCTCTCCTACAGGACTGGTCACCCCAAACTGCCCTCCCCTCCTGGCCCAATCACCCCTACCTGCCCTCCTCTGACAGCCTGGTTGCCCCCAACTGCCCTCCCCTGCAGTCCTGCCCTCCCCTGCAGTCCTGGTCACCCCAACTACCCTCCTCTGCAGGCCTGGTCCCCCACAACTGCCCTCCCCTGCAAGCCTGCCCTCCCAATTGTCAACCCCTGCAGGCCTGGTGCCCCCCCAACTGCCCACCCCTGCAAGACTGCCCCCGCCAACTGCCCTACCCTGCTGGCCTGGTCCCCCCCAATTGTTCTCCCCTACAGGCCTGTTCCCCACCAAGTGCCCTCCCCTGCAGGCCTGTTCCCCCCACAACTGCCCTCCTCTACTGGCCTGGTCACCCCTAACTGCCCTCCCTACTTACCTGATTGCCCACAACTGCCCTCCCCTGCAGGCCTGGTCCACCCCAACTTCCCTCCCCTGCAGGACTGGTCACCCCCAACTGCCCCCCACTGTAGGCCTGGTCCCCCCAACTGCTCTCACCTACAGGCCTGGCTCCTCCCCAACTTCCCTCCCCTGCTGACCTGGTCTCCCCCAGCTGACCTCCTCTGCTGGTCCGGTCACACCTAACTGCCCACCCTACTTCCCTGATTGCCCACAACTGCCCTCCCCTGCAGTCCTGGTTCCCCCCCAACTGCCTTCCCCTGCAGTCCTGGTTCCCCCGCAACTGCCCTCCCCTGCTGACCTGGTCTCCCTCAACTGCCCTCCTCTGCTGGCTGGTCACCTCTAACTGCCCTCCCTGCTTGCCTGATCACCCCCAACTGCCCTCCCCTGCAGGCCTGGTCCCCCCAACTTTCCTCCCCTGCAGACCTGGTCTCCCACAACTGCCCTCCACTGCAGTCCTGGGTCTCCCCCAACTGCCCTCCCTTGCTGGCCTGGTCACCCCCCACTGCCCTCTTCTTCTGGCCTGGTCACCCCTAACTGCCCACAACTGCCCTCCTCTGCTGGCCTGGTTACCCCTAACTGCCCACAACTTCCCTCCCCTGCAGGCCATCTTGTGTCCACATGGGGGAAGCCATCTTTGACCACATGGGGGCAGCCATCTTGTGTCTTGGAATGACAGTCAATTTGCATATTACTCTTTTACCAGATAGGATATTCAGATTTTTCTTATAGACTAGGACATAAAAATGTATTCAGACAAAAAAATATCAATGATGTTGGATAAAAAAATAGTAATAAATAAATAAATACAAAATTACATGTAACTTTTATAATGCTGATATTAGCAATTTGGCGCATACGTTCACTAACAATAAGCTTCCTAATACTGAACCTCAATGTTGAACCATCATATCTACACAATAATGGGTAGTCCTGAATCATCACAGAATTTTCTGTGTTAGTTCTGTTTAATTAATTAAACAAGGATTCCAATGATGGAGGTGGCTTGAATACCTTAGCAGCCTAGTAAGCAAACACAACCTAAATTGTAATGCCTCAGGGTTAACAAATCAAAACTTGAGGACAACCAATCACAAATAGCCAACTAGGCTTTTCCAAATAAAGGAAATACTTAAGCCACAGCCAATTAAATAATTCCCTTGCTTTGCTTCCACCTTTCCTCTATTATAGTCTTCCTGTTCCTTGATCCTGTTGGTGGAATGCTCTTAGGTTCTGCCAATTCCAATCAATTTTTGCTTGAATAAATTCTTAAACATTTTTATTATGCTGCATTTTTTTTAAGCTCACATTTCTATATAATTTCAGCATTGAGAAAAAACCAGACAACAAAAACCCTTAGGAAAGCTAAATCACAAAGTAAAAAAAGAGAGGACCTGGCTGAACTGCTAACCCCAAGCAGCAGATTCAAAAGTGCAAGAAGAATGAAAAAAGTGGTGGGAATAAATACTTCAATTGCAATACATATTATTCCAGAAGAGTAAAGATAGAGTAGTCAGATGTGGGTAAAAATAAATGTTGGGGGAGTTTTCTATAAACTTAAAATCACATAATTGAGGCAGTATAAAATTGACACGATAATGAGCAAATAGATCAGTAGACCAACATTTAGAATTTAAAAAATGAGAATTTAATATATGATAAATTACATATTTTGAATTTGTGGGGAAAATTATTGATTATTTAATTAATGCAAAAATTGGTTATCTTTGGGGGGGAAAATATTAACACCTCATGCCACATGATAAAGTTTTCCAAAAGACGCAACATTCAAAACAAATTTCTATCTTCACAATTCTGCACAACAACTTGAAGAAAATGCAGGCGTGTGCTTGCAGCAAATGGTGCTGATGCCCTGCCCAGAATTTTTGTAATTTCTTTTATTATATGCTGTTAATGGTTCACACCTATAATCTTCTCTGGATAATTACCCTCCTCTGTGCAAATTATGTCACTTGGCCAGGGAGGTTTTTGGATGTATGCCTCTCCCCAGTTCAGGAATCCAGGAGCCAATCACTGATGGTGAATTTAAACCCCCTCTGAGGTTATGCTTCCAAATAAGTAAAACTAAGAGAACAGTTTTATAATCTTGGGATGAAAAACACATTCTAAAATGTGACATAAAACTTCAAAGCCATAAAGTAAGTAAAGTGACTAGAAAAAAAATTTTTTTAATTGATATAGGGAAAGACTCAATAAATGAAGCAGAGTGAGTATACACTGGGAGAACATATTCACAGTGTATTGTATAGATATATTATTAATATATTTTTTCTTGAAAATTTGGAAGAAATGGGTCTCTAATATAGTTTCTGTAGTAGTATTATTTACTACAATGTTTCTGAAACCTCCGCCGCGCTGGAGGCTTCCGAAAGGCCTGGTGCACCAGCGATCAAAAGCAAAAGCGGGGGAGCTGGGTGCCTGTCCGCTCAGGCACCAGGCCTTTCAGAAGCCTCTGATGGGGCGGAGGCTTCTGAAAGGCCTGGTGCACCAGCGGACAGATACCCAGCTCCCCTGCGATCAAAAGCAAAAGCGTGCAAGCTGGGTGCCTGTCCGCTCAGGCACCAGGCCTTTCAGAAGCCTTTGCCACACCGGAGGCTTCTGAAAGGCCTGGTGCACCAGCGGACAGGCACCCAGCTCCCCCGTGATTGAAAGCGAAAGCTTGTAGGGGACCCTACACGTGCATGATTCAATCATGCACTGGGCCTCTAGTTAATGTATAATAGTAAAAATCCTATCTAATAAAAGAGTAATATGCAAATTGACCATCACTCCAAGAAACAAGATGGCCGCCCCCATGTGGTCAAAGATGGCTGCCTCCATGTGGACACAAGATGGCCACCACAAGATGGCATGCAGGGGAGGGCAGTTGTGGGCAATCAGGCAAGCAGGGAGGGCAGTTTGGGGGGGGGCAGGCCAGCAGGGGAGGGCAGTTAGGGGTGACCAGGCTGGCAAGGGAGGGCAGTTAGGAGTGATCGGGCTAGCAGAGGAGGGCAGTTGGGGGAGACCAGGTCAGCAGTGGAGGGCAGTTGGGGGAGAGCAGACCTGCAGGGGAGGACAATTGTGGGGGACCAGGCCTGCAGGGGAGGGCAGTTGGGGGCCCAGGACTGCAGTGGAGGGCAGTTTGGGGGGACCAGGCCAGCAGGGGAGGGCAGTTGGTGGGGACCATGCCTGCAGGGGAGGATAGTAGGGGACCAGGCCTGCAGGGGAGGGAAGTTAGGGGTGACCAGGCCTGCAGGGGAGAGCAGTTTGAGGGGACTAGTCCTGCAGGGAGGAAAATTACCAGTGACCAGATTGGCAGGGGAGGGCAGTTAGGGGCTATCGGGCCGGCCAGGGAGCAGTTAGACGTTTATCAGTCTGGCAGGGGAGTGGTTAGGGGGTGATCAGGCTGGCAGGCAGAAGTGGTTAGGGGCAATTAGGCAGGCATGCAGGTGAGCGGTTGGGAGCCAGCAGCCTTGGATTGTGAGAGGGATGTCCCACATTGGAGAGGGTGCAGGCTGGGCTGAGGGACACCCGCCCCCCCCCCCTGTGCATGAATTTCATGCATTGGGCCTCTAGTGTTAAATAAAATAACTAGAGAAAACCATTAAGCATAGGAAATTAACAAATAGAGATATTTACAAAAATGTCTACTTATGCATTCTAAGATATATGCTGTAGCACTGTTTGTAATAGCAAAATAAAAATATATAAATACCATACATTTTAAAAAATGGAGAAGATTGGGTGTATTTATAGTTGTATATGCATATATTAAGGTAGTAATATATTTATTAAGAATGAGGTAAATCTAAATGTGTGACATTAACTTTTCATAAAACATTATTATTAAAAATTATTTCCAAATAACACATATATTTGTACATATAGATTATTCATATTATACTTATTTAAATATTAAATCTGCATTTTAGATCTCTAAAAGAATACACATTAAACTGATAGAAGTGGTTATTTCTATGGATACAGATTGAAAAGAAGAAACTTTTGCTTTTTCTTTAAGCACTGCACTATTTGAATTTTTACTTAACCAATTACTAAAAATTATTAACTTATTATTAAAATTATGTTAAGAGGATTTTCTACATTAAGTCATTTGCCTTAAGTCTGAGGAACAACTAAAACTTAAAAGCTTTTTACTATTATTCCAATGTTTTTTATAATACACTAAGATTCACAGAGTTTTTCAGCAGGATGTAAGGAATAGACATCTTCATATTTCCATACCGATAGGGAATATGAAATTTTAGAAGTTACGTCAAAAATGTACTATAGATGTTTAATTTTCCTTTTTGAGTCCAACAGGTAGTCACAATAATAAAATATGCCAGGTGATCCTGGTGGAGTGGGAAGGACATCCTGGAAAAGATTAGAGAAGAAAATACTGAATAGTGGATCTTTGGGTTCAAAACAGAATACTATACTTTATATATTCTAATTTCCTCACTCCAAGTCATTAGCATGCATTAGAAAACAATTATTTCACATCATTTTAAAATAATATACTTTTTGCCCTGGCTCATGTTGCTCAATTGGTTATACTGATCTCCTGTATACCAAAAGGTGGCAGGTTCAATTTCCAATCAGGGCACATGCCCAGGTTGTGGATTTGATCCTTGGTCTGGGAGCTTATAGGAGCAGCTGATCAATATTTCTCTCTCACATTGATGTTTCTCTCTCTCTCCTTTCCTCTCTCTGAAATATCAACAATATACTAGTATTTTCACTAGAGGCCTGGTGCACGAAATTCATGCATGGGGCAGGGGGGTGTCCTGCAGCCTGGCCTGCACCCTCTCCAATCCGGGACCCCTTGGGGAATGTCCAACTGCTCGATCCCTCCTAAACCGGCAGTTAGACATCCCTCTCACAATCCGGGACCACTGGCTCCTAACTGCTCACCTGCTTGTCTTCCTGATCACCCCTAACCACTCTGCTTGCCTGCATGATTGCCCCTAACCACTCTGCCTGTTTGCCTGACCACCCCTAACTGCTTTCCCCTGCTGGCCTGATCATCCCTAACTGCTCTCCCCTGCCAGCCTGATCACCCTAACTGCTCTCCCCTGCCAGCCTGATCACCCTAACTGATCTCCCCTGCTGGCTTGATTACCCTAACTGCTCTCCCCTCCTGGCCTCCTGGCCCCTAACCATCTCTGCCTCAGCCTCTGCCACCGTGGCTTTGTCCGGAAGGATGTCTAGAAGACGTATGGTCTAATTAGCATATTACCCTTTTATTAGTACAGCTTATTGGGATTAATAAACACTGTAATTACATTTCTTGATATAGTGTTTCTTTGAAGTGTAGTAATCCAACATTTATTGTTTGAGAACCTCATCATCAAAGCTGCTAAAGCATTTTAAAATATGAGAAGTTACTATTTTACTTAATATGTCTATCAATTTGTACTATTAACATCTATGAATATATTTATATTCTGTCTCTTAGAACCAAACCATATCATTTTCTCATATGTTAAAACAAATGAATTAACAATGTTTGCTACTGATATACATGAATGAAAATCTCAGTGTTGTGGAGTTGAGCATTGTAGAGTTTTAAATTTTCACAGAGCTTCATAAGTGTAATTATAGCATCACTCTTATCATTTCTAAAGGATAAAAATGCCCACTTGAAAACATTCCATGGTTCAAAGAAGTCAAATAAGAAAAAGTTCTATATAAAAAGATGTGGTAACTATAAAAGCATCTAGATTATCAAAGAATCTCTAATTTAAATGTTCAAGTTAAACAAGACATAATTAAGACTAATTTGATTTTCTTGTCTACAGCCCAGAGAAAAAGCATTTCAAATTACCCTATATTATGTCTGGTATTATTTTAAAATGTAAATGACATAGCCCTTCAACCTCATAGATATGTGGTTAATTTTTTAAAGTAACAAAACAATGTATTCCTTTGTCAGTCCCTATGTTCTAATTTTATACATCTATCTTTTTTCTTTTTTTGCTAAAACAATTTCAACAGGTTAACATTTTTAAAGGAACATTACTTTCCCTGTGTCATTTCAGTAAACATAGAGATCATTTGAAACTTCCATAGTCATAAAAAATTGGCCTGGTTATCATTTAACTCATGGTCCTGGAAAATGATCAGGCTCTGCTCCCAAGTTGTAGCAGATGTGGCTACAGAACAAGCCAGACTTCAGAATATTTACCCTGGGGGATGATTCCGTTTGGATAAAAAAGCATGAGGAGGCGTTAGACTACCTGGTAAAGACCTCTTACTCTTTTTCCTTGGATATGGTGTTCCCAATTAATCTGCCAATTTGCTCCATGGCATTTGAGAAATTGGAGGCCTCAGTCTAATCCATTTGGCCCCATTCCTTCTCTTTTCAAAATCTAATGACTCCGTTGATGTGGGCTTGCAGCTTGAGCACTGCAGGTCAGCTCTCTGTGCTGGCTGCCTGTAGTACCGCACTATCGTTTACTGGCTTTTCTCCACTGCATCGTTATTGGGTGTCACAGACCAGTTCTTGTTTTCAGATTGTACACATTATAGAAAAAGGAAATCAGATTATTTGGATGCCTTTCTACATAAATGTAAATGTCTTTGTTACCTGGATTTTGACCAACCATACTGATCAATGTTTCTCTTTTTTCTTCTCATTGTTTCATTTTGAAGATATTTTGTATGTGAAAATCAATCACAGGGCATGCCAAAACTGCATGTAAAGTAGTCTACACTTTCCCACATATAAGTGTTTTTGCCCTGCTATAATGTTCATTTGTATAGATCTTCTGTATCAGGTTACTGTCATCTGGACTGAATGCGACAAGTACAGTGCAATATATAAACCAACTGTGATATTGAAACTTCAAATGGTATACATCAATTTTTACAGCTAGAACAGTTTTTGCATCTTCTTACATCCTGTCCATCAACCTCACTGCTATGGAAACGTTATCTTGATTATAGATGTATGTCAGCAACAACAAACACTTTTCTATTGAGCACGAAACAAGCTTTATGTGTCTGTTTGTGGGATTTTAAGACAGTTTGCATTCCAACTTGACACTTAGGTTTAAAGGTTTTAGGATTTCAAAGATATCACTGTAAGGGTAATTTTATGGGTTGGGCACAGGGCACTTCCTTGTGTGAATTATTGTTGATTGCCTAACCTTATGCTAGGACTGGTGGAGCCCTGCTGGAGGGCTCTAATTCTCATGCTCGACAGGAGGCTGGGTGTTCTCCAAATCCCAATGGTACTCAACTGAATTGATGAAATGACCGGGAAGGCCTAATTAAAGCTGTTCAGCTCAAATGTATTGATGTATTACATCTATTACAGCTTGGTTCAATAGGTCCACCTTGTGAATGCTGCCACAGCCTGTAAAGCAAACTAAACAGATTGAATAAATAATGCTGCAAAGGAAGGAGACAGCAGCAGAATCAAAGCAACAGAGTGCAAAATGCAACAGGGTAACCTGTGAACTCTTTATCCTATTCTCTACCATAAATTACTTTAATCTTTATTATTTTTACATGTTGACATGAAAGACATTAAGATCTAGCCTAATCTTTTAATCTACCACAAGAGCTGGTAAATGCTTCTATCTTTTAGTAAATATGGCATGACAATGTGCATAAAATCAATGTGGTTTTGCTTGATTTTTTTCCCCCTCAATTCATGGTTAAAACTTAGCCTTTTCTTTGTCTTCTGACTGATTCATTTGTGAAACTTTTCTTAACATACACTTTACCAAATTCCTATACTTCTCTGGCCCCAAGAGGCTTGTTAACTCTTTTTTTTTTTCCCCCTCTTGCTGAATTTGAATATTTTCAGATTTCCATAATTTGTACATTGATTTGGGCAGTAGCTGATTATATTTGATAATAAATTGTGAGAGATTCTGGTTCATTCTAACATGGGGATAGCTTACTCATTCACATGTAGAGTTCAATGTTATTTACAGCATTATGTTTCACTGTCAGACATAACTGCATCCTGTTGCTTCAGTAAGGAATTGCTGATGCTAAAACAAAGAGGATAGATTTCTTAAAAATATGCAGCCTAAAAGTTATGAATATTTTTCTTTCGCACATTTAAATTTCAAAAAATTATTTAAAAATGTCTTTTTATTTTCTGCAAATGAACTCACACTGAACTTCAGATATACTTTTCTGACTGCTTACTTGACATCTCCACTTAGATGATTAAAATATATCTCAAACTTAATGCTTAAATATTAACTCCTGAGTTTTCTTCTCTTACTTTCCTTCCAAATCTGCTTCTTTAGTTTCCCCATCTCAAATGACAACTCCAGGGTGCCACTTAGTCTCAAAATACGTTAACATGGACTATTTTCTTTGTCTCATACTCCAAATACAATAAACCAGAACAATACTATTAGTGTTACCTTCTCAATACATTCCAAAGTAAACGATTTCACACCACCTCTACTGCTACCATTCTGGTCTAAATCATGATTACTTTTATTTGGATTTCTATCATAATTTCTTAGGTATCTTTGATAATTTCCCTCTTGTGCCGCTCTAGTTGGCATACCTCACCCATTTTCCACACTCTTCTTCATATTAGAGGTGTTGAAAACTTCATTTGCCTGACCCCCTTGCAATTAGGTATTAGATTAGATTCCTTAAATTAGATGCAAAGAATGAGATTTTGAAGACAGAGTTAGGGAGATACCACACTCCCTTCCTCTAGAGTCATTTTCTTGGAAGCTACCAAAGCCGTGGGCGTCTGAGGTTTCTCCACAGTAGAATTCCATCATCCATTTCTCAGAATTTTCCATGATAAGATGCATCAGAGAAGTGGCGGTAGTGGCAGCCATTTTACTTGCTTTTCTGATCTCTGAATTACTAATATCGTTTAGATGTCTGTTTGCCAGTTTCCTGCATGTCCACAGGAAATTGCAATGTCAGGATTCTCAGAGGCAGCAATGGTTTGTTGATCCCATAATAACTTCAGTGGTGGCCTGAGAATAGGTCCCATTGTGAACCATTTCTCTAATATTCTGTCCTCATTCCTGATGGCTTAAGCTACACCAGTTTATTCAACTCTGACGACAATTTTATAAGCATCTTGCTCTCCATAGAAATACCCTAAACATACTTTAACTTTTACTTATTGTGTGACCTTGGGAAAGTTAATCTCTTAGAATTTCAGTAACATTACTTATAAAAATGAAAATAATAGAATGACTACATTATAGGTTGTTTCAAAGACTAATTAAAAAGTCTAAAAGTGCTTAACCTGTTCCATGGTACCTAGCAAGTGCTCAATGAATGTTAGTCCTTGTTATAACATCTCCTTTATCTCAATGATTATATTTCAGCTCTAGCCACAATCTCCAGTAACCTAGGTTGTGGGGATAGCTTGTAAACTGCTCGCATGTACTCCTTGCTACTATTTAGTTCATTGTTTTCTTTATAACCAGAGTGAACTTGACCAATTGAAATTAACCACATTGCATAATTATTTTAAACACTTCAATGACTCCTGATGTTTTTTTCAGAATAGAGCCCTAAATACTTAACAAAGCTAATTTTACCTTTCATTATCTGACCTCTGTCTATAAACTCATGTTCACCTCTTGCCACCACTTCCCCTGCCCTTTGACAACTTCAGTCTGCTGATTTTATCTTTGTGTTGCTTTTTCTTTCACCTCTGAGTTTTCACACAACTATTGCCTAGAAGACCCATTTTCCTGCATTAATTTCTTTTGCTGGGTTAAATCAAATTCCTTTTTTAAACTTAATCATAGAACTCACTTCCTCTAGGAAGCCTTCCCTGACCTGCCTCATTCTGTAAGATTCTCCCCTTATGAATATCCATGGCACACTATATCTCCTCCATCACTGCATGTGTTAGCATAACAACAATAGCTAACTTTTCACTGTATTTCAGACTAGAATTAAAACTATATAAATATGTGGCCCATACTGTCTGATTCATAAATAAATCCTCAGCACCTATACTAAAATCTGGCAAATTGTACTTGTGCAACAACTATTTGTTAAATGTATAATATCTATATATATAAAAGCCTAATTGACCATTACGACTGAAGGACCTAATGACCAGTTGACCAGTTGCTATGATGCATGCTGACCACCAGGGGGCAGACGCTCAATTCGGGAGCTGCACTCTGGTGGTCAGTGCACTCCCACAGGCAACTTCCCATGGCAGGCCAACCTCCTGTGGTTCCTATCCCCCCTCACTTGGCCAGCCCCCATCAATCCAATCTGGGCCAGCCAGCCAACTTCCTGCAGTCCCTCCCCCCGCCACCAAACTGGTTGAGATGGCCCCGGTCTGCCCTGATAGCCAGCCAGGATGAGGGACCCCACCCATGCATGAATTCGTGCACCTGGCCTCTAGTATAAAATAAATGCCTATTAAATTTAACTGGTTTTTGGCCCTACTTGGATCTCACATGGGCATTTGTAATAGTCTCCATTTTCTGCCATCCACCTTGTCACACCTTAAATGTATTATCCATTCTATAAGGAAGAATAATCTATCTAAACACAATCTCACTCATTAAAACCCATTAAACATTAGCATTGCCTATAAGTTGAATTCTTAACTCAATATAGGTGTTTTTTTTTTCATTTGGCAAATATTTATTAATTACACTTCTGTACAGGGCATGTGCTATGTTACTCAGCATTTTTTCAAAGTGCCTTTAGGTCAAAACTGACTGACCTATCCCACTTTCTTTCTTAAATATGTTTTTTATTGATTTCGGAGAGAGGAAGGGAGAGGGAGAGAGAAATAGTAACATCAATGATGAGAGAGAATCATCAGTCAGCTGCCTCCTGCATCCTCCCCCACTGGGGATGGAGCCCAAAACCCGAGAAACCCAAGCACATGCCCTGACCGAGAATTGAACCGTAATTGCCAGGTTCATAGGTTGACACTCAACCACTGAGCCACACTGGCCAAGCTCATCTTTTCTTTAAATATGAGTCAACTGGTTTGAATTCTGATTAATATTATTGCATAAGCCAAAAAAGCATCTTTCATTTCCAATTTCAGGTTTTTCAAATTAGCACATTTTAAGACATATAGAAGTAACCTGGATTTTCAATTATTTAATGTTTTCCCAGTAACTTATACTTGTTGTAATCATATCTAATTCAATAGTAAGGCTCTTTAGTAATCCCTGTCATTTTAATGACTCTTTTTTAAAATAATTAATAACTTGATTTATTCAGTTTAATTGTGCAACAATTAAACAACTAATGTATTAATAATTGTTATATGAGTTTTGAAACAAAATACAACTGACAAGCACATAACTCAACTATGGGAACAACATCTTTCTGAACAAGCCTGCTGGGCAGCAATGTTAACAGTTCTAAGTATTTGCTGTGTTGTGAGCACCAGTTGGTATATATCACAAAGGGAATGAAGAAAAGTATAAACCCTGACATTCCTCCCCTCCTCACTTTTTGTAATGCAAGTAACTGACTTAAGCTTTAAGGAGCCACCCATTTCAAATAATGCTATCTCAAATAAACACATTGCAAGCAACACAACTGGATAAACAGCCAGCCTCCGCCCCCCTCCCCACGGAGGCACTTTGTTTTAGAGATCTTGGTTGATTTCAGTAACTGACTACTGGGCTACTTGTTAGTGTTCTCTTCCTGTGCTTTAAATTTAAGCTCTTATGTTTTGAATAAAAATTGAGTCAACCCTAGGCATTCACCTTTGACACCAATAAAAGCAGTCTCTTTCTACCAGTGACATCACTGTGTGACTTCAGGTGTGTGATGAAATTTCCAGGTCCTGTAAGTAATAAACCTGTATTTTTTTTCAGTTTTCTGATTATGATTGTTTAAAGGTGTATTGCAACCATAATAAGCACCACAAGGACTGGTCCAGCCACAACGTTGGTGAGTGACAGTCTGAGACCAGCACAAAACAAGAAAATGTATTTGGTCAAGAAGAAGTTGATTCGCCGAAACCGGTTTGGCTCAGTGGATAAGAGCGTCGGCCTGAGGACTGAAAGGTCCCATGTTTGATTCCGGTCAAGGGCATGTACCTTGGTTTCGGGCACATCCACAGTGGGGGGTGTGCAGGAGGCACCTGATCGATGTTTCTCTCTCACCGATGTTTCTAACTCTCTATCCCTCTCTCTTCCTCTCTGTAAAAAATCAATAAAAAAAAAAAAAAAGAAGTTGATTAAAGAGGCTTCTCTTGCCCTAAACTCCTACTGGTTCCCTCATCCCGCTCCATTTTCCCACCTTATTGATCATATATTTGCTCACTCTACCTGAAAACCTCATCATTTTTTACTCTGAATAGTTATTAATCACCCCAAAAGACATTATTTAGACTTAACTTGCCCAGTGAGCTGTCCTGTATGCTCCTCTGTCAAATTGTTTGTACCTTCTATCAAAACACTTCCCTTTTCTCCACATCCTCGCCAGCACTTGTCCTTTGTTGATTTGTTGATTACAGCCATTCTGACAGGTGTGAGATGGTATCTCATTGTTGTTTTGATTTGCATCTCTCAGATGATTAGTGACTTTGAGCATGTTTTCATATGTCTCTCAGACTTCAGTATGTCCTCTTTCAAAGTGTCTATTTAGGTCCTTTGCCCTTTTTTTGATTGGATCATTTATCTTCCTTTTGTTAAGTTGTATGAGTTCTCTGTAAATTTTGGAGATTAAACCCTTATCAGAAATATCATTGGCAAATCTGTTCTCCCATGCAGTGGGCTTTCTTGTTGTTTTGTTGATGGTTTCTTTGCTGTGCAGAAGCTTTTTATTTTGATGTAGTCCCATTTGTTTATTTTCTCCTTAGTCTCCATTGCCCTAGGAGCTGTGTCGTTAAGATATTGCTATGACATATGTCTGCTATTTTGTGCCTATGGAGTCTTGTGGGATTTTTATGATTTCCCGTCTTCACATTTAAGAAGTCCTTTAGCCATTTTGAGTTTGTTTTTGTGTATGGTGTAAGTTGGTGATCTAGTTTCATTTTTTTGCATGTATCTGACCAATTTTCTCAGAACCATTTATTGAAGAGACTGTCTTGACTCCATTGTATGCCCTTGCCTTCTTTGTCAAATATTAATTGAGCATAATGGCTTGGGTTGATTTCTGGGTTCTCTCTTCTGTTCCATTGATCTATATGTCTGTTCAGTTTTGAGAACCATGACTTGGTAATACAGCTTGATATCTGCTATTGTGATCCCTCCAACTTTGTTCTTCTTTCACAGGATTGCTGTGGCTATTCAGGGTCTTTAACCCTCGGGCACTGCTGGTGGGAATGCAGTGCAGCCACTGTAGAAAACAGTATGGAGTTTCCTCAAAAAGTTAAAAATGGAACTCCCATTTGATGCAGTAATTCCACTTCTAGGAATATATCCCAAGAAACCAGCTACACCAATCAGAAAGGATATATGCACCCCTATGTTCATAACAGCACAATTTACAATAGCTAAGATTTGGAAACAACCTAAGTGCCCATCATTAGATGAGTGGCTTAAAAACCTGTGGTACATCTACACAATGGAATACTATGCCGCTATAAAAAAGAAGGAACTTTTACCATTTGCAACAGCACGGATGGAACTGGAGAGCATTATGCTAAGTGAAATAAGCCAGTCGGAGAAAGATAAATATCACATGACCTCACTCATATGTGGGATATAATGATCAACATAATTTGATGAACAAGAATAGATCCAGAGACAAATGGCAGTGTGGGGGGTTATAGAGCAACCAAAGGACTTGTATGTATGCATATTAGCATAACCAATGGACACAGACACTGGGGCGGTGGGGGCTTGCCCGGGGTGGGAATGGCTGGGGGGAGGGGTCAAGGGGGGGAAAAGGAAACATATGTAAAATTTTAGACAATAAATAAATTTTTAAAACTTAAAAAAAAAAACCACTTTCCTCATTGTACTTCTCTAACAGTGAAATACTCCCATTGTCTTAATTCATCTTCATTCTAGCCTGCATTTTCCCCAGGACCTTCAGGCTACTATTGTTATCTCTGGGTCCCCAGATGTTAAGGGTGGAAGTGAAGTTTTTTCAGCGATGCAAGGAAAGGAATTTCTGCAGACTTGCAAGGCAGGATGCGTGACCTTTATTTCTGTGAATTAATCTCCTGGGTTTCTAATGTCCCATTTCCTATCATCCCGCCATGAAAGAAGCCCAACTGTTTTCAGTGGGACAAGAATTAATGCCACTGCCCAGACACTCCACTCCATCTTAAAGCACAGTCCAGTGCAGCATCTGGCATGTGGAGTCCATAGGGCCCTGGGCCATACAGCTGCTTAAGGTCACATGGCTATAATGAGAGGATGGCCAAGTGTTGGTCACAGAGCAAGAGAGAAACAAGTGGACAAGGATAAAGCAATAGAAAGAGAACTCTTTGGGGATTTTAACCAGGCCAAGATTTCAATATTTGCGGAAAGTCCACCCTTCTAGCCAATCCATTGCTTCCCACGCTAGACTGATAGGCAAGCACCTTCCCTACATCACCCCAACTTCACTGCACATGTGTCCCTCTCCCCCTTTGCTCCCTTCTCCCAGTGATTTGCAGGGAATGGTTTCTTGGGGAGTATGAAATTGCAGCTTCCTGGTGAAATTGCCCAGATGATCATGCTTATAGTGTCTGGTCTCCCCTTTGCTCCCTTTCTATTATTAATATTAATAATTAGCTAATTAAGATGATAACACTAGCTCCTGCTACAAATATGCTAATAATTAGAAGACTTCTGTTTGAAGCTTGTGTTTTTGGAAGAACAACCCCTTGCCAGAATGTGTCTGTCTCAAGGAGGTGGGGAAATATGTATAAAATAATGGTTATTTATCAAAGATTTGAGGGAGCCTAAAGACAGGACTCAGATCAGCAGGGGTCTATAGACCTGGAACAAAGAGATTGACAGTTTTCTAATTTGTCCTTGGATGAGGATGCCCAGATGTCTGTAGTGGTCAATCATCACTCCCCCACCCCATTTTTCTCTTTATTTAATTTAAAAGAAGCCTGACCTTTGAGCTTGGATGTATTTGAGGACTTGTAAGCATCCCCATAATAGACTTCAGTTATTGGAGGGTAGTTTTTGTTTTGTTTTTTAAAATATGTCCTTGTCTCAGCACCTTCTACAATTTCTGGCACACAGTTTTCAGTCAGTAAATGTGTGTTAAACTGAACTGTTTGGTCCATTATTCCTTGAGAACATCTAACTTAAGTCTTCCTCACCACTTGAGAATTTTCTAAATGAAAGATTTAAACTCTGAATGAAGCTGAACCCAGGTTAAGCTACCTGCCACTACAGAAGCCAAACTGGTGAGACAGGTGCTGGTGAGCAGGAACATGATTTATTCAAGTGCTGGCACCCCAAGAAGATGGGGACTTTCCTCCCAAAGCCCATCTTTTTTTTTTTTTTTTTTTTTTTAACACATTTTTATTGGTTTCAGAGAGGAAAGGACAGGGAGAGAGGGATAGAAATATCAATGATGAGAAAGAATCATTGATTGGCTGCCTCCCACACACGCCCCACTGGGGATCAAGCCTGCAACCTAGGGATGTGCCCTTGACTGGAATCGAACCTGGGACCTTTCAGTCCATAGGTAGATGCTCTATCCACTGAGCAAAATCAGCTAGGGCCCAAAGCCCATCTTAACATCTCAGTGCAGGCAGAGGTTTTTATAAAAAGGCTCAATGAAAACAGAACAAAGCGATCAGGGGGAAGGGGCTATGGACATGCAGGCAGTGTTTTTGCTAGTTCTAATATAGATCTTTACTAGGGGCCCAGTGCATGAAATTCGTGCACTGGGGGTGGGTGTCCCTCAGCCCAACCTGTCCCCTCTCACATACTGGGATCCCTCAGGGGATGTCCTACTGACGGCTTAGGCCCGCACCCCACAGGGAGCGTACCTAAGCTGAAGTCTGGCCTCCCTTTGTGGGAGGCAACCAGGCTGATCAGGGGAAGGCACCAGGCCCATCACTCCACTGCTGCAGCCACTGTCAGTCACCTCAGCCACCAAGATGTTTTCATCAACACGGACTCCAGTCCCTTCACCAAGAAAAAATGACAATTTTCTTTAGGCATTTTCAAGATGTGTCTTTCATAGGATATGGATTTCTTTATTTATTTTTTATCCTCACCTGAGGGTATGTTTCCAATGACTTTTAGAGAATGTGGAAGAGAAAGGGAAAGACAGAGAGAAACACTTTGATTGGTTGTCTCCTGCATGAGCCCTGATCTGGGTCCCAGCTAGGGAGGAGCCTGCAACCTAGGTACATGCCTTTGATCAGAATCAAACCCAGACCCTGCTGTCTGCAGGCTGAGGCTCTATCCACTGAGTCAAACTGGCTAGGGCAGGATATGATATTTCTTAGCCCCTCCAGCAGCAGACCTTCGTTTTTTTCTCCAGAAGTGTGGTGGAAAAACCCTAGATCACCTTTTTGGATTCTTATTACCCAAGTTACTAAGAATATTACCAGTGGCATACAGGAAGCTTAGCCAATGTGCAGTCAGAAAAGGTGTTTCTTCTATAGTTCACACCAATAGAGGGCTGGGCCCTGCCCAGGCCTAAAGCCTCTGGCCGAAGCTTTAGGCCTGGGAAGGGGACCTCCAGCTCCCTCTGATCACCGGCTCAGCCCCTGCCCAGGCCTGCCCAGACCAAAAGCCTCTTGGGCAGGAGCGGACCCCCAGCTCCCTACAATCAATCGCAGGGGGTCCACTCCTGCCCAGGCTGAAAGCAGACCCCCAGCTCCCTGCCCAGGTGATCAATAGCAGGGGGTCCGCTCGTGCACCAGGCTGAAGAAACCCCCAACTCCCTGCAATCGATGGCAGGGGGTCCGCTCTTGCACCAGGCCAAAAGCCGCGGCTACCGGCTTTTGGCCTGGTGCCGGAGTGGACACCCAGCTCTCCGCCTCCGATGGCAGGGGGTCTGCTCGTGCTGGCGGCTTTTGGCCTGGTGCCTGAGCGGACACGCAGCTCCCCACCTCCGATGGCAGGGGTCCACTCATGCACCAGGCTAAAAGCCAAGGCCGGCGGCTTTTGGCCTGGAGCCTGAGTGGACACCCAGCTCCCGCCTCTGATGGCAGGGGTCAGCTCTGGGCGCCTATGTATGCAAATTACCTGCCATCTTGGTAGGGTTTATTTGCATACTCGCTCTGATTGGCTGGTGGGCATGGCTTGGCTGGTGGGCGTGGTTGGTGGGCATGGCTTAGGTGTAGAGAAGGTGTGGTCAATTTGCATACTACTGTTTTATTAGGTAGGATGGTTATCACTAGTGGCCCAGTGCACGAAATTTGTGCACAGGGTGGGAGGGGTGTCCCTTAGACTGGCCTGTACTGTCTATAATCTGGGACCCCTCAAGGGATGTCCAACTGCCGGTTTAGGCCCACTCCCACAGGGATCAGACAGTCGGACATCTCTCTTACAATCCAGGACTGCTGCTCCTAACTGCTCACCTGCCTGCCTGCATGATTGCCCCTAACCACTCTGCCTGCTGGCCTGCTCGCCCCTAATTGCCTCCCCCTGCCAGCCTGCTCGCCTCTAACTGCCCCCCCTGCCAGCCTGCTTGCCCCCAACTGCACCTTCTGCTGGCCTGCTCGCCCCCACCTTCCCTCCCCACTGGCCTGCTTGCCCCCAACTTTCCCCCCCCACACACTGGCCTGATTGCCCCCAACTGACCCCCACTGATGGCCTGTTTGCCTCCAACTGGCCCCCCCTGCAGGCCTGCTCACCCACAACTGCCCCCCCACACTGGCCTGATCACCCACAACTGCCTTCCCCTCTTGGGCCCTAACCAAACATCTGGAAGGTCTCCTGGAAGGTCTCCTAGTCTAATTAGCATATTACCCTTTTATTAGTATAGATAGAGGCCTGGTGCACAGGTGGGGGCTGGCTGGTTTGCCCTGAAGGGTGTCCCAGATCAGGGTGGGGGTTCCTTTGGGGGGCGGGGAAGCCTGGGCAAGGGGCCTGTGGTGGTTTGCAGACCAAGCATGCCCCCATTGGGGTGGGGGTCCCCACTGGGTACAGTGCCGGCCTGGGCGAGGGGCTGGGGCAGTTTTCAGGCCAGCCACACTGCCATGGGGTGAGGGTCCCTGCTGGGGTGCCTGTCCATCCTGTGTGAGGGGCTGATAGCTGTTTGCAGGCCCCTCCCTTGGTGGCCGGCCCTGGCAATGGTGACCCAAGCCTCCCGCACACCCAGGCTGGCTCCATGGCCACTGCCCACAGGCCCCTCCTTCAATGGCCGGCCCGGGCAGGTGGGAAACTTGGTTTCCTCCATTGCCAGGGGCAGCCCAAGCCTCCTGCTTGCTCTGGATGGTTCCATGGGTGCCGCCATCTTTGTCCCGCTAATTTGCATACTCCTGATTGTCTGGTGGATGTCGTGAAGTGATGGTCAATTTACATATTCTCTTTTATTAGTGTAGACTCTCTAGTTGGTCATTTGGGCTTTTTGACAGCTGAATTCCTACTGACTGAGCAGGTGGTGTTACCTGGGCCTTGAGACCAGACTGCTTCCTAAGAACAGAAAAGCCTGAAGTGTAATATATACTTAAAAAGACCTTTTAATGTGAGAGCTCTAGTTTTGAGAGAAAAGTTTAGGTTAGAGTAAAAAGCTGGGTTTAACATTTACTAAGATTGACATGGGTTGGTTTGTAAAAATTATTTTATAAGCTTACATTGTTAGTACATTTTCATTTTAGTTCTATTTTATGGCTAGTCAGACTAATATAAATCATTTAACACTTTCATCCCCTGCTACATGAATTACCCTACTATGATTACAATGACTTCTTTTCCCTGTCTTTTTTTTTTTTTTTTTTTTTTGGTGTGTGTGTGTGTGTGTGTGGTTGAATTTCATTTTTTATTGAATAGACTGAATTAAAAGTCATAGGTCAAAAAGACAACAATCTTTATCTAGAAATCAAAGAGAAACTAGAAGCAATTAAGTAGATAATTTAAAGATGCTAGAGTAATCATAAAAATACAGCTAGTATATTAATTGGAGAGAATAAGTCTTATATTAATTAGGGAAAATTTTATACAATTAACATTTTTAAACTTTTTTTATTATGAATAACAGGATGGGCAAGGCAGGGCAGCTAGAAGTTAATTTTTTAAGTTGAATTTTGTGTGTGTGTGTGTGTGTGTGTGTGTGTGTGTTTATTCTTTAAAGCAGTGGTCAGCAAACTCATTAGTCAACAGAGCCAAATATCAACAGTACAACGATTGAAATTTCTTTTGAGAGCCAAATTTTTTAAACCTAAACTTCTTCTAACACCACTTCTTCAAAATAGACTTGCCCAGGCCGTGGTATTTTGTGGAAGAGCCACATTCAAGGGGCCAAAGAGCCGCATGTGGCTCTCGAGCCGCAGTTTGCCGACCACAGCTTTAAAGTATTACATGAGTCTCTCTTTTCCCCATTGACCTCTCCCCAGCCAGTCCCACCCCCAGCACATGCCCTCATGTCCCTAATATCTGTGTCCATTGGTTATGCTAATCTGTATGCATAAACATCCATTGGTTGACCTCTTACCCTCTCACTCTCCCCTGCCTTGCCTCTGAGGCTTGATGGTCTGTTCAATGCTTCTCTATCTCTGGATCTATTTTTGTTCATCAGTTTATGTTGTTCATTATATTCCACAAATGGGTAAGATCATGTGATATTACCTTTTTCCAACTGGCTTATTTTGCTTAGCATAATGCTCTCCTGGTCAATCCATGCTGTTGAGAATGGTAAGAGTGCTTTTTTTTTTTTTTTTTTTTTTTTTTTTTACAGCAGCATAGTATTCTATTGTGTAGATGTACCACTGTTTTTATTTATTTTATTTTATAAAATATATTTTATTGATTTTTTACAGAGAGGAAGGGAGATAGAGAGTTAGAAACATCGGTGAGAGATAAACATTGATCAGGTGCCTCCTGCACGCCCCCTACTGGCGATGTGCCCGCAACCAAGGTACATGCCCTTGACCGGAATCTAACCTGGGACCTTTCAGTCCACAGGCCGATGCTCTATCCACTGAGCCAAACCGGTTTTGGCTGTATCACTGTTTTTAATCCACTTATCTGTTGATGGGTAATTAGGCTGTTTCCAAATCTTAGCTATTGTAAATAGTGCTGCTCTGGACATAGTGAAGCATATATGTTTCCTGATTGCTGTTTCTGATATCTTGGGATATATTCCTAGAAAAGGGAGTTCCATTATTAATTTTTTGAGGAAACTCCATACTCACAAGTCTTCATTCCCATCAGCAGTGCATGAGGTTTCCTTTTTCTCCACAGAACTTGCTAGCACTTGTTTGTTGGATTTGTTGATGGTACCCATACAGACAGGTGTGAGATGGTACCTCATTGTCTTTGATTTTCATCTCCCTGATGATTAGTGACTTTGAGCATGTTTTCATATGTCTCTTGGCCTTCTGTATGTCCTCTTTTGAAAAGTGTCTTTTTAAGTCCTTTGCCATTTTTTTATTGGATTGTTTATCTTCTTTTGTTGAGATGTATGAGTTCCCTATAGGAGATTAGACCCTTATCGAATATAACATTGGCAAATACGTTCTCCCACGCAGTGGGTTTTCTTATTATTTTATTGATGGTTTCTTTTGCTGTGCAGACACTTTTTATTTTGATGTAGTCCCATTTGTTTATTTTCTCCTTAGTTTCCATTGTTCTAGGAGCTGTATTGGTAAAAAGATTGCTACAACATATGTCTGATATTTTGCTGCCTATGAATTCTTCTAAGATTTTTATGGTTTCCTGTCTTATATTTAATCCTTTATCTATTTTGAGTTTATTTTTATTTTAGTTTATTTTTTATGGTGTAATTTGGTAGTCTAGTTTCATTTTTTTTTTCATATATCTGTCCAATTTCCCCAACACCATTCATTGAAGAGACTGTCTTGACTCCATTGTATGTTCTTGCCTCCTTTGTCAAATATTAATTGAGCATAATGGTTTGGGTCAATTTCTGGGTTCTCTGTTCTGTTCTATTGGTTTATATGCCCCCCCCTTTTTTTTTTGTGCCAGTACCAGACAGTTTTGAGAACAGTGGCTTTGTAATATAGCTTGATATATGTTATTATGATCCCTCCAACTTTGTTCTTTTTTCTCAGCATTGCTGTGGCTATTTGGGATCTTTTTTATTTTATTTTAAATGAATATTTTTGGAGAGTTTGTTTTACGTCTGTGAAATATGCCGTTGGTATTTTAATGGGGATTGCATTGGATTTATAGGTTGCTTGGGTAGTATGGACATTTTAATGATATTGATTCTACCAATCCATGAACATAGTATATTCTTCCATTTGTTTATGTTTTCCTCTATTTCCTTTTTCAATGTCCTGTAGTTTTCTGAGTACAGGTTTTTTTTTACTTCCTTAGTTAAGTTTCTTCCTAGGTATCTTATTTTTTTGTTGTTGCAATGGTAAATGGGATTTTTTTTTTTTTTTAGTTTCTCTTTCTATGAGTTCATTATTGATGTATAAATAGCCATTTCTGTATCCCAGAAATCTATGTGTTTTTTTTTTTTTATCCTGCAACATTGCAGGATAAAAAGGCTTTGTATCCTGCTATATTGCTGAATTCATGTATTAAGTCTAGTAGTTTTTTAATGGAGTCTTTAGGGTTTTCTGTGTACAATATCATGTCATCTGCAAATAATGACAGTTTTACTTCTTCTTTTCCAATTTGGATGCCTTTTATTTCTTCTTCATGTCTAATTGCTATGGCTAGCACTTCCAGTACTATGTTGAACAGGAGTGGTGAAAGTGGGCATCCCTGTCTTGTTCCTGTTCTTAGGGGAAATGGTTTTAGTTTTTGCCCATTGACTATGATGTTGGCTGTGGGTTTGTCATATAAGGCTTTTATTATGTTGAGGTATGATCCCTCTATTTCCATTTTGCTGAAAGTTTTTATCAAGAAAGAGTATTGGATTTTGTTAAATGCTTTTTATGCCTCAATTGATATGATTATGTGATTTTTGTCTCTCAGTTTGTTTATGTGATGTATCACATTTATTCATTTGCAGATATTGTACCAGCCTTGCATCCCCAGAATAAATCCAACTCGGAATGACTTCTTTTTCCATTCCTCATACTTACTTTCTAAATTTGCTTTTTTCTTCATTATTATAGTTATACCCATTATCTCCTCTTTAGCTTCCTTAGTCTATCTCTATTCCTGTCTCCTTTAAATTCTCTAATCTGCTTGAAAACAGTTGTTTATATTTTACAAAAAAACTGAATTCCCTGAATGTACTCCATTTCTCTTTTCTTTTTTTAAAAATATATATTTATTGATTTTTTACAGAGAAGAAAGGAGAGGGATAGAGAGTTAGAAACATCAATGAGAGAGAAACATCGATCAGCTGCCTCCTGCACACCTCCTACTGGGGATGTGCCTGCAACCAAGGTACATGCCCTTGACTGGAATGGAACCTGGGTCCTTTCAGTCCACAGGCCAATGCTCTATCCACTGAGCCAAACTGGTTAGGGCTGTACTCCATTTTTTTTTCTCTTTTCCCTCACCATTCCTGACACTCTCAGGCTGTGAGATATCTTGTTTTGTGCTTTTTATCTTCTCTCACAAATTGTGTCAGCTGGAACAAGTTACAAAACTACTCAAAACCCAATACAAATTCTAGGTAACTTAACCTCATGGTGAATTTTTATATTTTTTCTATCTTTCTTTCTTTGTCTTTTAAACAAGAACTATCATTGCTTATTTTCAAAACTTCCCATAGTCCCATTTATTCCACCTCTTCTTATAACTCGCTTTGTTAACTTTTTCATTTCTCATTTGCATTTCCAATTTCTCCTTTGATCTTTTTATCCCTTATGGTTATCTATATTCTACTTAGTTATACTTCAAAAAAAATTTCCAGTGTCATGATATGTTCCTTTTCAATTTCTCTAATACCAAGTTTGCTGAAAATTGAGTCTATAAAATTTTCACGATTACTTGTCTTTCCTCACTAGCCATTCTTTTTATTCTTGAAACAATAATAATATTGTACTTAAGATACATAATACTAAAAGCTCATTATTTTGGTACAATGTGATGTTTCATATTTATTACATTATTTAAATCTTGAAAATGTCTCTTATTTCCTTCACTTGACAGAGCACAAAACAGCTTTAAATATTTGAACTAACTTGTTAAAGGACTTAAAGTTATCTGACTTTTGCTTTCAATTAGCTTTAAAATTTCTTATCAAAATTTCACTGGTGACTTCTATTATTGAGGTGAAATTTTCTTTTTTTTAAAATATATTTTATTGATTTTTTTACAGAGAGGAAGGGAGAGGGAGAGAGAGCCAGAAACATCAATGAGAAAGAAACATCAATCAGCTGCCTCCTGCACACCCCCTACTGGGGATGTGCCGGCAAACAAGGTACATGCCCTTGACCGGAATCGAACCTGGGACCTTTCAGTCCGCAGGCCAACGCTCTATCCACTGAGCCAAACCGGTTTCGGCTGAGGTGAAATTTTCATAACATAAATTGATCATTTGAAAGTTCAATCCAATAGTGTTTAATATCTTCTCAATATTGTGTAACATCACCTCTATGTACTTCCAAAATATTTCCATTACTCCCAAAGGAGACTGTGTACCCATTAAGCTATTATTCTCCATTTCTCCCTTCCCCTAGGCTGAAATCATTAAGATACTCTCTATACCTATGGATTTAGCTATTCTGAACATTTCAAATAAATTGAATCATCCAATTTATAGCTTTTCATGTCAGGCTTCACTTAGCATAATGTTTTCAATGTTCTTCCACATTGTAGCTTGTATAAGTAGTACTTTCATTTTTACAGCTAAAAAATATTCTATTGTATGGTTATATCATGTTTTGTTTATCCATTCAACCATAGATGGACATTTGGGTTGTTTAAATTTTTTGGCTATTGTGAATAGTGCTACTATGAACATTTATGAACAAGTGTTTGCTGCAAAATTTTAAAAAAATTATTTTGGGTATATAAGTAGGATTAAAATTGCTGGGTTATATGGTAATACTTTGTTTAATTTATTGAAGAATTTCCAAATTGCTTCCCACAGTGGCTGCACAATTTTACGTTCCTACCAGCAATGTACAAGTGTTCCAGTTTCTCCACATTCTTAAAAAACACTTATTTTTCTTTCTTTTTTTAAGCTATTGTCATCTTAGTAAGTGTAAAGTGATACTTAATGGTGGTTCTGATTTGCAATTCTCTAATATTTCATGAAGTTGAGCATCTTTTTATGTGTTTGGTGACCATAAATATATTTTAATATGGTAATTAAAAATATCCAATATATTTTAATATGGTAATTAAAATATCCGATATCATTGAAAAATTGTCTATTCAAAAGTCCATTGAACTATTTTTAATCAAGATGCTTATCTTTTTGTTGTTGATTTGTAAGACATTAATGTATTATGGATACTAGGCCTTTATTAGATATGTTACTTGAAAATATTGTTTCCCATTTTGGAGGTTGTATTTACACTATCTCAGGGTGTCTTTTGAAGCATAAAGTTTTTAATTTTGATGAAGACCAGGTTATCTATTTTTATGTTATTACTATTGTTTTTAGTGTCATATCTAAGAATTCATTGCTAAAGGTCATGATTTTTACTCTTATTTATTTTTTTTGCTAAGAGTTTTATTGTTTTAGCACTTACATTTAGATCTTTGATATTTTGAAATAATTTTAATATGATATAATGTATATTCTATTTTTATTCTTTTTTATATGAAAATCTAGTTGTTCTAGTGTCATTTGTTGAAGAGTCTCTTCATTCTCTTGAATGGTCTTGGCACCTTTGTTTAAAATTATTAGAACAAAATTGTAAGGTTTACTTCTGGACTTTCAATTTTATTCTATTGATATACACTGAGTGGCCAGATTATCATGACCACCCCATCAGTACTTCGTTGGGCCACCTTTTGCCTTCAATACTGGGGCGATTCTTCTTGGCACTGACTCCACGAGATGTTGAAAGGTGATGCGAGGAATCTGACACCATGCCTGATGAATAGCACTGTCCAGTTCTGTGAGATTTGATGGTTGTGGAACCAGCTGCCTGCTGGCTCTTTTAACTTCATCCCACAAATGCTCAATTGGATTGAGATCTGGTGATTGTGGGGGCCACCTAAGCAAGGTAAAGTCTCCCTCATGTTCTTGAAACCACTCCTGCACAATATGAGCACCGTGGCATTGCCCATTGCCTTGTTGGAAGAAGCTATCTCCATTGGGATATGCCATCAACGTGATAGGATGAACTTGATCAGCAACGATACTTAGGTATGTTGTGCTATTCAGACATTGTTCCACACGAATTAAAGGGCCCAAATCATGCCAGGAAAACATGCCCCAAATCATAACACTTCCCCCACCAGCTTGAAGGGTTGTACTCATGAATGTGGGGTGCATGCTTTCATGCTGTTTCTGCAAAATTCTCACTCTGCTATCTGCATGTTGCAACTAGAAACATGATTCATCAGACCACATGACTTTTTTCCAGTGCTCGGCTGTCCAACCCTTATGTTCCTGTGAGAATTGGAGATGCTTTATCTTGGTAACTGCAGACAGCAAAGGTGTTCGAACAGGCCTTTGGCTTCCATACCCCATATGATGCAGTGTACAGCTAATTTGCCTACAAACGTCAGGTGGTCATAATAATCTGGCCACTCAGTGAATATGTCTATCTTTACAGCAGTATGAAACCATAATATTACATATAGTAGTTTTGTAGTAAATTTTGATTTGGGGAAGTATAAATTTTCCAACTTTTTTTTTTTCTTTTCAAGAGTGTTTGGCTGTTCAGAGTCCCTTACAATGCCATATAAATTTTAAGATTTTTTTTATTTCTGCCAGAAAGGTGAGAATTGCATAAATGTGTAGATTGCTTTGCAAGTGTCTTCTTAACAATGTTCATTTTCTAGTTCATGAACATTAGATGTCTTACATTTGCTTATGACTTCTTTAATTTCTTGCAGCAGTTTTATAATTTTCAGTGTATAAGCATTGCATGTCCTTGATTCAATTAATTTTTAGTACTTATATTATTTTTTATGCTATTGAAAATAGAATTGTTTCTTTAATTTCATTTTTATTGATAGTATATAAAATACAACAGATTTATACTTGTTGATCTTGTATTCGGCAACTCTTCTTAATTTATTTATTAGTACTAGGTTTTTGTGTGTGGCTTTTTTAGGATTTTCCATACAAAAGGTAGAGCATCTATGAATAAAAAGTTTTATTTCATTCATTCCATTTTGGATATATTTTATATCTTTGTCTTTTCTAATTGCCCTGATTATAATTTCTTGTGAAATGCTAAATAGAAGTGGTGAAGACATGTATCCTAGTCCTGTTCTTGACCTAAGGGGGAAAGCTCTGTGTTTCACCATTGAGTAAGATATTAGCTGTGGGTTTTCCATAGATGCCCTTGATTGGGTAGAGGAACTTTTCTTCTACTACTTGTTTGGTGTATGTTTTTATCATGAGCCGGTGTTAGATTTTGTAAGAATGCTTATTCTCAATCAGTTAAGATAATCTTGTGGGTGTTTTTTTTTTTTTTTTTCCTTCATTCTAATAACATGTTGTACAGTAAATAGTTCCTCCTTATCCATGGGGGATACTTTCAAAGACCCCCAGTGGATGTCTGAAACTAGTAGTGCTAAAACCTACATATACTGTTTTTTTTCCTCTCTCTCTCTCTCTCTCTATATATATATATATATATATATATATATATATATCTTATAGAGTTTAATTTATAAATTAGGCACACTAGAAGATTAACAACTAATAAAATAAACAATTATAACAATACACTATAATAAAAGTTATGTGAATGTTGTCTTTCTCTCTCTCAAAATATCTGATAACAAATCTTATAACCAAAATGGTAATTAATGACTAATGGGCAAGTAATGTGTACTCTGTGGATATTCTAGACCAAGGGAGGGGTCACATCCTGGGTCCCATGGAGCAGGACATGCGAGATTTCATCATGCTGCTCAGAACAACACACAATTTAAAACTTACGAACTTTTTATTTCTGGAATTTTCATTTATCATATTGGACTGCAGTTGACCATGGGTTAACTGAAACCTTGAAAGGTGAAGCCATGGATAAGGGAGACTACTGCATTTCATTTATTGATATTTGTATGTTTAATCACCCTTGACTTTTGGATAAATCACACTTGACCAGGGTATATGATCATTTATAGTATGTTGCTGGATTCAATTTGCTAATATTGTATTGAATTTTTAGTATTTACATTCATAAAAGATAATTGAGCTGTCCTTTTTTTCCTTTGCAATGACTTTATCAGATTTTGTTATCAGAACAATGTGACTCATTAAACGATTTAGGAAGGGTTTTCTCATCTTCTACTGTTTGGAAGAGTTTGAAAAGGAATGGTGTTAATATAACTTCAGTAGAGTTCAACAGTAAAGCTATTATTCTTGAGCTTTCCTTTTTGAGGGGTTTTTTAAAAACTATTCCATCTCTTCACTTTTTGAATATCCATACAAATTTGTATTCCTTTTTCATTTGTATCACTTTTGGTAATATGTGTGTTTATATCAGTATGTTTATTTCATCTATGTTATCCAATATATTGGCATACAATTGTTTATATTACTCACTTAAAATACCCTTTCTTTCTGTAAAATCAGTAGTAATATCCCCTCCTTTATATCTATCAGCTTGGGTTTAATTAGCCTTTTTTTTCTTAATTGCATAAAATATAGATTTAGGGTTTTGACTTGTGATTTTTCTTCTATCTTAATGTTGGCTTTTTAAAAAATATTTTTATTTCAGAGAGAAAGGGAGAGATAGAGAAATAGAAACATCAATGATGAGAGAAATCATTGATTGGCTGCCTCTTGCATGCCCCATACTGGGACCGAGCCCACAACCTAGGCATGTTCTCTTGGCTGGAATCGGACCTGGAACCCTTTAGTCCACAGGCCAATGGTGCTCTATCCACTGAGCAAAACCAGCTAGGGCTTAAGGTTGGCTTTTACAGCTGTAAATGTCCCCCTTAGTACTGCTTTTGCTGCATCCTATAAATTTTGGTGTGGTGTGTTTTGGTTTTCATTTATCTTGAGGTTGTTTCTAATTTATCTTATGATTACTACTTTGACCTATTTGTCATGTAACAGTGGCATATTTTTGTCACATTTGTGAATTTTCCATTTTTCTGTTGTTAATTTCTAGTTTTCTTCCTTTGTTATCACCAAATATTCATCCATGTGCGCTTGAGAAGAATGTGTAATTTGATGTTTTTCTGTGGAGTGTCGCGTATGTCTATTAGATCAGATTGGGTTATATTGTTTTCCAAGACCTCTATATACCTATTTATCTACAGTTATTTTATCCATCATTGAAGGTGTGGTACTGTAGTCTTCAACTATTATTGTAAAACTGTCCATTTCTCCTTTCAAGTATCAATTTTGCTTCCTATAATTGGGGCTCTGTTGTTCAGTGCTGAATGTTTTGTCATTATAAGATTCCCTTCTATGCCTCTATTAATGTTTTTTGACTTAAAGTATATTATTTCTGATATTAGTAAGTCACCCAGATCACTTTGGATCACTAGTTGCATGAAATATTTTTTCTGTTCTTGAACATTTGCTTAGTCTTTCTTTTGGTTCCTCAAAGCTGTTGCTGAACCTCTGTAATGAACTTTTAATTTCAGTTATTCTTTTAATATCCTGAATTTTTATTCACTTCCTTTTAAAATTCAAATATTTTTAATAATATTCTTTGTTTTTTGAGACATCATTCTCCTGGTTTCCTTTAGTTCTTTTTCAATAAATTTTTTTCACTCTCTTATCATATTTATGTGAGTTAATTTACTGCCTTTATTTCATAAATTCAGTTTTTGTGTTATTTTAGAAAAGTTTCTGTTAATTTCTCTTTTTCCTGTTAATGGCCCATTTACATTTAAAACAAGACATTTTGAATTTTTTAATATGGTAACTCAAAATCAGATTGTTTTCCCTTCTTAGGGTTTGTTTTTGTTGATTGCCATTGTTTGTTAGTTTGTTTTTTTGTAGTTGTTTAGATATTTGTTGCTTTATCTATATTGAAAGACTTTATTTTTTTATCCTGTGTGATCTCTAATGTCTGTGATCCTTGCAGTCAGCTAGTCATTTGACAGATTTCTTTGGAACAAACAACAAACAAAAAACAGTACTCCCCAGACTGGCTCTGTGTTATGGTAGTTCTTCAATGTTTAGTCAGAACACTTACAATTCTGCCTTAACATTCACTTCCTATTGTGCTGAGCAAAAGATCTGCTGGACTTCAAGGTCTTCTCAGGTCTTGTTTGAGCATATCTTCATTCCTGGTCATGCCTCTAGCTTTCCAGATTTTCTATTATATGAAGGAGATTTTCAAAGCCCTTATGCCCAAAGTAATTCTTTACTCATTTTTTTCTCCTAGTGCTTTAGCATGCTTGTTTGCTCCCAACTGTAATCTTTTGCACCAGGTGGTTCAGTCATTCATTTTCTAATATTTTTTGAGAACTGTCCTTGGCTTAGCTGCTTTTCCACCCTGAAAAAGTTCCTGGTAAGGAGAAACAAATCAAGGGACATTGTATCAGTGCTTTAAGGAACTCCCTGAAAGTTCCAAACAGAACACACAATTTTTTTTGGAGACAAAGTCAACTCTGGTCCTCCTGGAACTAGATATTCATACTGGGAATATGGGCTACTATCTTCAAAGATATATATGGAAGATTATATTAAAATATCACAAACTTCTCCTACCAGGTTTAAGCCACCTTTTCTTGAATAAGCATTTGCTCCATTACTGTAAAACATCTATTGTTTTCCAGAGTCTGATAAAGGTGATTCTAACAGTTTTTGCTTTTTTGGGGGGGCAGAGGGGTGTTTCTATTGAAGATTGAGCCCTTTGAGTTCCCTCATCTGTCATTTTCACTGACATCCCACTTTGACTTTTTAATAATCAAATTCAGTGTCATCTCTCTAAAAAGCTGAATAATATGACTCACTGATCATATTCTACCTTCAGTCCCCTAGCTTCCAAGATATTGAAATATGTGCATATATATGCTTCAAAATAAAAGCAATTTCCTCTTTTCTCTCTCAAATCAATGTATTGTAAATTGCTAATTTTGTTTTGTACTCTTTTCCTAGACAATTACATCATTTTTATTCATATCTTTATTTCATCTATTTATAGCACCTTAAAAATTTTGGGCTCTGTCTTGAGAGTATTTTAAGCTGTGTCTTTTTTTTTTTTTTTTTACTTCCTTAATTCTTCCTACTGTTAGGTTGGAAGTTAGATATGAGGGGCTGGGGCAGGGCCTGCCCTGGGGTCCTAAACAGGGGTCAGACCAACATTGCCTTCAGACTGCATCTCTATGGGTGGCCCAGAGCCAGCAGACCGACAACAGGCACATTCTGAACCAGCCAGTTCTTGGTGTAAGCTCAGAGGAAAATGACATGACATCTTTGACTAATTAGAATAAAATTTGCATTGTGGTTTTGACACTCCCCTCCCCCATGGTTTGTTTCTGTATGCATTATGGGTAAGAGCATGCACAGAAGAAATAAATTCATATGTCCCTTTTCTGTCAATTATCCCTGAATGCAAATGAAAGTCTCCATCCAGAAAATTCCTCATTTAAGCCATATTACTCAGGAGTTCAGGGCCATTGTCTCAACTGGCCCTCTCCTTGCTTGAAGTATATCATCAATAAATCCCACTTTGCTTTACTTTCATTTTTGTTGACCTTACAATCCTTTCTGTGTCAATGAGAAGATCTGAGGTCCCAGCCAGTAACCCCAATCTACAACACTACTATACTTTCCTCTTCTATTTATCCCCACTCACCTTTATTCATCCCACAAAGATTTGTAAAGCATCTCATAGTTGTATTATACCAGATTTTATGGATTCAGAGAAAAAATCAGCCTCCCCATTAAGTAGTCTAATGAGAGATTTAGCAAACAGATAATTTTAAGACTGTTAATAATTTAAGATATCAATAATTACAGAATCTCATAAGGAGAAACGCAAGCCAGGAGAGTAAGGAAGACCTTAATGAGAAAGTACTAATGGAGCTACTGGTAAGTGTATAATGATTGAACATATTAGTCAGAAGATATATAGAGTTCCAGTGAAGAGCATATATAAAAGAGTCCTATGTCAGCATTAAATTTTTTGTGTGCAAAGTGATACAGTATAGCAAGAATAGGAGAGAATTATACTTGGTTGTCAACTTATTGTCTGCCACTCCATGATTTTTTATGGCTTTAACCAAGTCATCAAAGCAAATTAATTTTTTAATAAGGATTTCATATTATAGGTTCTTTCACATAATTCTTTATAGGTTCTTTCATATAATTATTTATAGGTAGTTATGTAGATATCTTTTTTTTTTTTAATTAAGGCAGAAGAATCCTTAGGGGCAGGCTCCAATTTAATTCTATATCTAGACTTCACTTCTCAGAAAATTCTCTGGTACAAAACAAGTACTTTATAAGAATTTGTTGACATGAATGAAATTTATATATCTTGACATGTGATCTCTTCCATGAGAGTATAAGCTTTATTTTCAACCACTTGTCAATTGGCCTATTGACAAGATACTCAACAAGTCAAAGTCCAACTTCATTCATTTCCCAATCCTGAATAAACCACATCTCCTAACCTTTTCATTTATGTGTTTGTCACTACTACTTTCTCAGTTGCTATCCTTTAATTCCTTGAGTAATCATTGATTTCTGAAAAAGCTCCATAGCAAAGCAAAATATAGTTGTTGATTTTATCTCTACGATATATCCTGAATCTACCCATATTGTTCCATTTCCTCACTGCTTCTCAAGGTAAAATATTTATTGTAAGCCTGAGACATTTAATTTTATTGGTTACTGAAGACAACTAATAATCTTAAATCTCAAGAGTAACTAATGAGAAAAGAAATAAGGAGTAATTTTAAAGAATATTAATAATAATTTAGATGAGTAGAGATTATGGTAGAATTTCAAGTAAAATTGAAAAACTGACATTTTATATGTAAACTAGAGGCCCAGTACACAAAATTCATGCATGGGTGGGGTCCCTAATCCTGGCTATCGATCAGGGATGATTGGGGCTTTCCTTCTGGCTGCTGGCCGGGGCATTCCTGCTGGCTGCCAGCTGACCGCTGCCGGCCAGAGCCTTGGGAGGCTGGCTGTGGGAGCTCACTGACCACCAGGGGACAGCTCCTGCATTGAGCATCTGCCCCCTGGTGGTCAGGCCCCCTTCCCCCATCTATGGGGCCATCGGCGGGGTGATCAGACCCCTGCTTGCACCTGTCTTGGCCTGGCACCGCTTGCTCACCTGCTCCACCATCCCACCATGGTACTGCTCTCATTGGGGCCCATCGGGGCCAGTAGCACCTCCACTGCTGCCCACTGCCAGCACTGTGTCACCAATGACCACCATGTTCTGTGCCTCCCCCTGGTGGTCAGTGCACATCATCGCAAGCAGTTGAACTCCTGGTCAAACTCTTGGTCGAGGGGACAATTTGCATATTAGGCTTTTATTATGTAGGATTAAAAATATAGACAAGTCATATGTATGGCATATGTTGGAAAAATAGGTAGCATGATTTAATGGATAATATGTTTTACATTTTTATTTTGTAATAAAAATGCTATTTTGAGGAAATTATGCTTTAGGAAGACTGTTTATTATATTAAGGATTAATTGGAGGCAGAAAATAATAAAAATTATAATATTTAATTATTTAAATTCAGAATTATTTTTTCTACCATAGAAACATTTTTAGAAATGGGCATTGGGTTCCTTGACTAGTTTACAAGCAATCATATTTAAAGAACAACCTGCCTAGAAAGTTAGATTATATGTATTGGTCTTTATAACACTTAATTTAAAGAAGGTCCTATGTGACAAAATAATTTTTTTTCATATTCCATACTATTTAATAACTTATTATATTGATTTTGTTTTTCTTTTGTCCCAGTTGCATTTTAGTGTCATTGTCTAGTATTCAACACAAACCATCCTATGTAATAAAACCCGAGCAACTAAACCAAGGAATGACCAGAATAACTGGTAGACCAGTCGCTATGACGTGCACTGAACACCAAGGGGCAGACACTCAGTGCAGGAGCTGCCCCCTGGTGGTCACTGCACTCCCACAGGGGGAGTGCCACTCAGCTGACTGGGATGAGCAGTACTCCCAAGGTGGGGGCAGCCACTCAGAGGGCAGCTGCATGGTTGACCAGATTGAGCAGCCCTCCCACAGTGGGCTGATCCCCACAGGCTACACCCCTCACCAGTACACAAATCCCATGCACCGGGCCTCTAGTATCTTAATAATAATAAAAAGAAAAATAATGTGTCACAGTATCAATCAAATAGTCTAAGTAAGACGTTGTGACTTCAATTATGTTTGTTTTCTTATAAGCTAAATTTGTTTTCTATCATTGTTTTGTTTTAAAATAGGAAGAAAAATATTAATTAGAAGTTTTGGATTTCCTATTACCTACTAAACTCTATCTAGCATTCCAAACTCCAACTGTGTAATATAAAACAAAAATAGTCAATGAATGATTTTAAACATTTATATAAATAATGTAAACCTATGTATTAAATACTTTTCAACAAGTTGATTTAATAATAGATAATGGGAATTTTTTTTCCAAAAAATGTTATATATTTCTGGCTCTATGATTTGCAAAATCCTTTAGTTCTATCTCTTTATTTTTTAAAATCACTTAGAGTAATAAATTGTAGAATGAAAATAGTCAGGAAGTTTCTTAATTATTTGTTTCATGAATATAAATGAATAAAGCCAAGATAGAAATTGACCATAATATAGATTTTCACGGGCACTTAAGGCTTGTTTCAATAGAGCATCTTGTCGAAATACTGACTGAACATATAAAATGATGAGCTCCACAGTACTTACACTATAGAACTTTGAGCTCTGATTAAGTGAAAGGTGGTTACTATCAATCTGTAAGTAAATATAGGACAAACATAATTAATATTATGCCATTTGAGATGTTTTCCCAGATAATTCTAGAATTTAATATTTAAATTTTAAGTTGTAAAATATTTTGTCTTTAAGTGTATCTTATGTGTATTTATGTTACATATATCTTAGGTTTTGTGTGTGTGTGTGTGTGTGTGTGTGTGATGGACTCATGCATTTTAGGTATGTAGCATTCACTGCTTTGTTATATTGATATTGCTGGCATTTTTAAATAATATGTTTGCCACCATAACTATGAAGAAATTGCTGATCATGATTTGCTACAACTTGGAGCTCTGCATCTGCTATGTTAGCCATAAAGAGCTTTGGGGGTCATTGGGATCAGCCTGCCACTTGAGCTGTACAGTGGCTTTCCAATTACCATCATGTGTAATCCATTCTCTATACTTGAATTTCCTACTCTCCTGATTTCCTCCACCTCTAGTAATGTATTATTGATTGACTAAAAACAGTTCCTACACTATATAGAGTCAATTCTCCAGCCCTAAAGTGAAAAGTCTTTTTCACTGTCTTCCAAACTAACACATGTAAAAGTTTGCTGACAACAATTTATTTTGTTTTAAATCTTGTATGATGTAAATCAGAGATGGGAAGGCTCAACATAGTGAATGCTGAACAGAGAGTTGGAAAGGTTTGGGCAATAAGACAGCCAAGTGATTTTGGACAAAACACCATTTCTTAGGCAGACTTTCTAGTTCTATAAGATTAGAGAATCAGACTAAAAACCCTGAGATACTTTCTGACTCTACAAATTTCAGGGACATATACAGGATTGCTAAAATAAATGGGCTTATGAATCAATACAATTTCATATAATAGATTTTTGTAAGTAATAAAATTCTAGCATGATTACATCATCTTGTTTTCATAATATCTCCTGCTTGAAGATAGGGTAACAATCAATATGGAAGTGGATACAGCATGTAGAGTGAGAAAAACATGTATTCAAATATTAACTATTAAAAGCTTTGTCAGCTTGGCCAATTTACTTAAAATTTGTGAAACTCAGTTTTGCCATCTGTAAGGTGGAGAGAAATATGTGAGCCTTGCAGGAATGTTTGACAGGGATATAAATATCATGTAAACCTTCACTCTATTTCTGGGATATAATAGAAAGCTAACATAAATAAATTTTAGTGATATTAGCATATTTATTGGATTGTGATTATAGTAACCCTTCATACCACACAAGCATTCAATTAATATTTAGCATATAAATAAGTAGACCTAAATGAGAAGAATTAAAAACAAATCCACCCACTGTCATCATTAGATAGAACTGATATATACATATCCATATTGGGATTAAAGAAATAGAGTCTACAATTATCTAGATGTCAATATTACTGACATAAAACTAGGTGAAGCAACTCTTAATAATGAAATACCGGAGTTGCTGTCATAGGATGTTGTTCTGCTCAATAATTCACTTAATGAATGATTCTTAAGTACCCACTATGTTCTAAATCCTGTAGCTGGGGCAGTAACAAAATCTCTACTGCTGCAATCCTTACTTTAATGGGAGAAGATAAACTATACGCAAATGAACTAATCACTAATATGTTAGCCAAATGGAGATGTGTGCTATCTAGAAAAATAAAGCAGGGTAATGGAGATAAAGGGGGATAGGGAAGGAAAGTGACATTTCCTATAAGCTTTTTACTGATGCTTCTGTGATAGAGTGCTATGGGAGAGGAGAGGGGGTAGCCATGCTGCTACCTGACTGAGAGAATTGGAAGCAGAGCAGAGAGCAAAGGCCCTGAAGCAGAAGATACTTAGGTTGTTTAAGAAACAACAGGAGGTGGAGAGAATGAGAACCAGTAAGCAATAATGAGATAAGGCGTTTGTGAGGGAGGAACATGGTAAGAAATTAGGATTTTACTCCATGTGAGATGAGAAGCTGTAGACACAATTGTGGAAATTGGTAGTATACAGATAATGTATGTTTACATAACAGATCACTCTGGGAGTAAATGGACATAGATAAGTCATCTACGGATTGATTGAGTACTGGGTAGATCAGCATTGTTGCTCCATTGTTATAAAATGTTATAAGCAATAAATTATAACATAATGTCTTATCAGTAATTTATATTTTCTCTTCTGTGAACATCTAAAATTTGTTAATACTGTGTCTATTAACTTAGCTCAAGCACACAATCTGCAGCCTTAAGTATGCTATTGGTGTTATTAATGCATCAAAAATCATGAATCTTATTTTGATACAAGTAAAATTATCTTGATAAAGTGTTGATACAAAGCATAACCTATATTTATAAAACTCTAATAGGCAAATAGATCAAATGGCAGAACAACTGAACACCCAAACAACCAGTTGCTATGATGTGCGCTGACCACCAGGGGGCGTGCGTGGAACATGGTGGGCGTCGGCTGTGGCAGGATGGTGGAGCAGGTAAGCGGGGGGCGCCAGACCAAGGCAGGGTGCTGTTCGCTGTCATCGGGGTGAGCCTCTGGTGGTTACTGAAAATTCTTTGCTCCTGCACGCCATGGTCCCACCCAATGCTTGCACCTGCTGCCGGTGCCAGCTCCACTCGTACCGCCTGCTGGCACCGGCCCCAATTGCTACACGCCATCAGTGGGTGCAAGAGGGACTGGCACTGTCAGTGCATGGGAGAGGCAGCGGTGGGAGCGGGGCTGCCAGCAGACAGGGGACTGGGAGCCGTGGTGGGAGTGGCCGGGCAGGGGCGCAGAGGATGGATTGAGACTTGCCCCTGTGCCCACCGCAGCCTCATGGCCCACAGTTTCTTTCAAGGTGCACTAATTCGTGCACTGGGCCCCTAGTATTATATATAATCAGTACAGTGAAAGATGATAATCAAATAATGGAATTTAGTGAAATCCATAGGGTTTCTAACTAACAAAATCCTCCATGACAAATACATTTGTTCTCAGTCCTAAAAATAAGTGAATAAAATAAAGATAGAATGGCCAATCTATAATAATAAAAGTGTAATATGCTAGTTAGACCAGACAGCCAAATGACCTTCCAGAAATCATTCTGAATGTCTTTCCCAATGAAGCTGTGGCAGTGGAGGCCAATGCAGAGGCAGTTAGGGATGATCAGGCAGGCAGGCGAGTGGTTAGGGGGGATTAGACAGGCAGGCGAGCAGTTAGGGGCAATCAGGCAGGCAGGTAGAGTGGTTAGGGGCAATCAGGCAGGCAGGCAAAATGGTTAGGGGTGATCAGGCAGGCAGGCGAGCAGTTAGGAGCCAGGGGTCCCGGATTATGAGAGGATGCAGGCCAGGCTGAGAGAACCCCCTTCCCCCTTGGCACGAATTTCGTGCACCAGGCCTTTAGTAAATAAATAAGTATTCTTAATAACTTATCACTTTCAAATATACATAATTAATTCATGATTGTTTTACCATGTCACTTCAATAATTCTGAAATGTTAACATATATTGCAATGAAATGAAAAGGGCCTGTTTACATAAATGCATATAGTACATATATAGATAGTGATGTGTATTTGATTCATCCTTTGAAATTATTAGAATCATCTAGTCTCCCTCAGCTTTTGTAGGTTTGAAGGTGATGACACATCTCCCTCATGCCCCCATCTGAGATCAAACAAAGACAAAATTAAAAAAGAAAATTGTCATAAAATACTTTGCACAGTTACCACTATTGATAAAAGTGTTATATCTTTAGTCTATCAATATGCATCTACACTATCAATATTTATGAACATTTTTATTTTATTAAGCAATAAAGGTAGTTTGGGTGGAAAAAAAGTGACAGGAAAAGTAGAATGATAGTTTATGAGCAGTAAGAGAAATATTTTTGTTAGTTTTTTAAATGTCAGTAAAACAGTTCAGAAGTCTGGATTGGATGGAATGATTCTCATCATGGTCTAGATTTATGACAAACTCCTAGAGGCCCATTGCAAAGATTCTTGCACTGGTGGGGTCCCTCAGCCTGGTCTGCAGGGATCGGGTGAAACTGGTTCTCTGACATCCTCCGAAGGGTCCCAGATTGCAAGAGGGTGCAGGCCAGGCTGAGGGACCCCAGCAGCGCATGATTGGAGCTGGGGAGGGACTGTAGGAGGGGTCCAGGGTGTGTCTGGCGGATCGCCAGACCCCAACAGCAAGCTAAACTACCGGTCAGAAAATCTGCCCCCTGGTGATCAGTGCGCATCATAGCAACCAGTCGAATAGTCAAATGAACAGTTAGACACTTAGCATATTAGGTTTTTATTATATAGGATAATTTGAAACTCTAATCAATGTGTCACTCTAAAGGTCTGTGCATTTATGTTAAATTGAGGCTTATTCTCTATTAATTTTGTTTTAATGATGATCAGATTATCCTCAGAGCATGGACAATTAGGTTAATATTTGTTTATTTACAGTTAATAGCCATCTATAGGAAAAAAGAAAAAATAGTCACACATGTATATTTGTCATTATAAATATATTGACTAAGAAATCAGATTAAATGATACCCAAACAACAGTCTTTTTCAAATGTACATTTCTGAGATTGTATTCAGAGTAAGGTCCAGAATATGGCATTTTGATAAGGACTCCAGGAGATGCAGATGTTAAGTACTTTGAAAACACTTGAACCAGAAAATAAAAATATGCTTAAAATAAATGTTTTAAGGGAGTGTAAAGCAATATCAGAAATTAAGAAATACCTCAATATACAGTCTGATATAAAGAATAAAATTCAAATAAGATAATACTTCAGAAAATTATTTTATTGTAACTGATTCCTTATTAATACTCTGATAGTGAGAAAAAAATAGTTTCCAACTGTATATTTTATATCAGAATAGTTAATCAAAGTGTATTCAAATTATCAAAAAATTTACCTAGTCATTGATACAGAGCAACTGCTCAGCATATTAGTAATTGTTGTTAGTCATAGAGTCCGCACATGATGCACAGTTTCTAATATTTCATAGAATAC